>NW_006290034.1:3087583-3123790 GCF_000327345.1 Myotis davidii
GAAAACAGGAGGGGAAAAAGTTGTTAAGACATAATATGAATTTTAAAATGTCTTTTTTTTCGGAGACTTAACGATAGAAGGAGAATTACACTGTGAATTCTGTGGTGTAACATTTTTCTAGGACTTTAATATTTTAATGATCAAAAAGTATATCATTACTAAAGGATGGAAGGAGCTTTGCTCTAAGCACAATCTCTCCCATGATGCATCTCAACGTAGAAGGCTGTGGACTAATTAGACACAGAGCGTATGCCTCCCTAGGGCTTGACTGAACCTATATTGGTTTCCATTCTCCTCTCAGAACTTGGTAGATGTGGCCTTTTGCTGTGAAACTTTTCCTTTTGAAGAAATTTATTTTATTTTATTTTTTGTTGATTTCAGAGAGGAAGGGAGAGGGAGAGAGAGATAGAAACATCTATGGTGAGAGAGAATCATCAACCAGCTACCTCCTGCACGCACCCTACTGGAGATCAAGCCTACAACCTAGGCACGTGTCTTGACTGGGACTTGAGCCCGTGACCTCCTGGTTCACAGGTTGATGTTCAACTACTGAGCCACACCGGCCGGGCTCAAAGAAATTACTTTCGGTTACAATATTTTAAAAGGGGAGACAAAGCACCTGACCTAGTGCTGAGTCATAGGAAGTTACAACAGGTGGTCCCAACCACAGGACCATCAAGCACCTGCACCGTGACCTTGGCCAGGACACTGACTGAAATCCTGCCACCGCCACTGAGTTCCTGTGACAGCCCTGCCCTGCAGCGCAAATCCATGGCCAGGTGCCCTCTGAGCTCTCACGGACGGTGAGGGTTCCAAAGCTTGTGGCCCACAGACGGCCGATCACCCCTCGGACGTTCCCAGAGAGGCAGGGAGGGGGGGCACTCACTGCCCCGGCCCTCAGTCCCCGAGTGAGAAGCAATGATGACCTGTCAGGCCAGCAGGCTGTGTCCTCGCGCAGTGAGACCCCAAGGGGCTTTCTTTATGGACGCGGGAGGCGGCTCAGCGGGGCTCTGTGACCATCCCTGGCCAGGGCACATACAGGAATCAACCAAGTAAGGAATCAGTAAGTGCAACAGCCAATCGCTCTCTCTCCTCTCTTACCTCTACCTCTACCTCTACCTCTACCTCTACCTCTACCTCTACCTCTACCTCTACCTCTACCTATCTCTACCTATCTCTATCTCTGGGTCTCCCTTCCTGTCTCTCTCTCTCAAATCAATTAAAATAAATAAGTAAATAAATATCTAATTTAAAGACCAATTAAGAGCAACAACTTGATTAATATAGTTTATGTCTTACTTATTCAGTGATGTATTTTAGCTGTGGTTTACTTGAGTAGGTCATTTATATTTTGAGCTTATTTTGAACCTTCTGGTCTTTGAAAGATCATTTCAATAATGACATTGGAATTGTTAATGGTTTTGAGCAGATTTTAAAGTAGCATGGGAGTTGCTCCGATGCATAAAGACCTCACCAGGAGAAAACTCGGTGAATCCAAGAGGAAATCGTGCTGCCCTGATTCTATTAGTGAAACGAAATGACTGACAGGCACGGAGCACAGCCAGGAGCAAACAGGAATAAAACAAATGGCACCACTGCCCCCTCACTATAAAGAAAATTCACTGAAACAACAACAAGATGAAAGGTAACAGCAACATCGTTTCCACTCGCTGAAGGGATGAAAAGTCACTGAAGGGATGAAGCAATCTCCTGGTTGTTAGAGGTCTCAACTGTGATCCCTGCAAGTTGTCCCTGAGACATTATTCCGCCTCTATCTCCCGCTGCAGGCGGGGGTTGGGGGGGGCCTGTTTTCAGCATGCCACACTTAATTCTCGGAAATGCCTTTGTTCTGCAGAGCCCGGAAGGGATGAATGATAGCTTGACAGGTCTTCAATAAGTAATGACAATTTATCAGTAAAGGGGGTTATTTCCAAGAGATGAACAGCGAGCTACAGCTGGAGCATTAATTTCCAAATCCCCAAGGCAAATAGCAGTGACAGAGATCGTACACTCGGGAGGACCAAGCAGTCTGGGTGGGAGCCAGAGGGCATGGGAGCGGAGCGAAGGTGCGTTGTATTCTCAGACATGTTGCTTTTGAAGCAGTTTCGCACATCCGAGGGGAGATCTACACAGCAGGTAGCTAGGACTCCAGGTCTGAAGCTCAGGGGTGGAAGGTCAGACTCACTGGGGCAGAGGTGTCTGCGTTGAGGAGGTTAGGCTCTTCTTGGTGAGGAAATGTGTCTGGTGGGTTTCAGGAAGGAGGGGGTGAGGGGGCTAGTCCCCACTTCCGTGAGTAGTCGGTGTGGTCTGTGGGGGAGAATCATGTCCAGAGTTACAGTTTCAGCACCAGCTGTTTGATCTGCAATAACTCTCTCTGAACCACAACCTTTCCTATTATGAAAAATGGGACTATCAGAGCCCATAATGCCCTCTGAACGGGTGATTTGGATCAAACATGGTCAGTGTGGAAGCATTTTTCATATCTTTCAAGGTGCTATTCAAATGCACATTATCCTTATCATGAAGAGTGTGTACAGACAGTTGTTTGAAATACTTAGTCTTGAAAGAGAAGTAAATGATTCACTCAATAAACATCTGTTGCACGAGGCTCTAAATTAGTGCTGGAGAGAGGAAGATAAATAAGAGTTGGTTCTTCCCTCTCATGGCTCACAAGAACTATTAAGAAAAATAGCACAGTGTCAAGTACAAGCAGATAGAAGATCTAAGGAAAGGATGTTATAAGTGAATGAATGAACGAATAACTAAATAGGTGAGGAACCCAATCCTAACTCAAAGTTAAAAAAGATAAAAATAAAAGCTGGAGAGGGGAAAGGGGGCATATGTAATACTTTCAACAATAAAGAATTATTTTTTAAAAAAGTTCTCTTGGAAGAAGCTGTCTCCAGGCATAATGGGCTGTTCTTCAGATAAAGAAGGAGCCATGGGAGGGAAGGAAGCCCAAGGCCAGGGAATGACAAGAGAAAACGTTGGGCATCAAATGCTTGAGGGGAATGGGCAAGCAGTGTGGTGGAGGTGGGGAGGAGGGGAAGGTGGTGGTCAGATAACCTGTGCCAAGCTGAGTTGCTGGAATTGCTATGATGAGATAACAGTTATTAAGTTTGTAAGTGCTGGGATGAATAAAATGAAATGTTTTTTGACTGTAGAATCCTTTGATTTAAAAATATGTTAATGTGAACTGTGACTCTTTAGGAGGTGGTCTATTATCAAAATATTTTTCAAACTTCTAGATTTCAGGATTTTTCTGGAGAAAATTCTTAAAGAGCAAGTGCAAATTCTTAAAGAGCAAATATTTATTAAAAAAGCTGTGGGCATCTACATCATGGAATACTATGCAGCAGTGAAAAAAAAGAAGGATCTCTTACCCTTTGAGATAGCATGGAGGGACCCAGAGAGTATCATGCTAAGTGAAATAAGCCAGTCAGAGAAAGACAAGTATCACATGATCTTATCCATACGTGGAATCTAATGAACAACATAAACTGATGAACAAAATAGATCCAGACCCACAGAAGCATGGAACAGACTCAAATCTCAGAGGGAAGGCAGGGTTGGGTGGGTGCGTTGGAAAAGATCAACCGAAGGCCTTGTCTGCATATATGCTTAAACCATGGACACAGACAGTAGTGTGTGAAGGCCGGGGGTGGGGCAGACTAGAAGGGGTCAATGGGGGGAAAAAGGGAACATATGTAATACTGTCAACAATTAAGATTTTTAAAAAAACTTGAATCTATTGTTACATTAGGGAAAAAGCTAGTTAGAAGCTCCCAACATTTAAATAGTGTCAATTATTCAGGTAGACTCTGCTTTAGGAAATTTCAAGATAGAAAAGTCTCAAATGGAAATACCTTTTAAAAGTGTGGCTTTCATTATTAATTATGACACTGACATAAGACAAAGATGCATATTGCTTTAGATAATAAAATACAAAATCGCAACATGTATCTCTAACATTAAGTTAAAATTAAGTAATAAATGACTAAATGAATGCCAGATAGATTGCACTGACTGGATTACTCAGTTGAATCTTAACCAGAGAAGTGTGTCTTTTACTTCTCTTAACCAACGCTTCCTACTATTCCCCCCCACCCCGAAATTACACTCTAGGAACATAGCTGTATGTGAGTCATGTCATTTTTCAATTCTTTAGGATGGAGTCAAATCTTATAAGATGTTCATCAAGATGGAAACTAATAACTAAAACAGGTGCCGAGAGCCGCCTCCGGAGAGATCTGTCAGCTCAGGCTGCTTTCCCGTCGCTGCCCCCACTGCACTCACTACTTACATGACATGGAAGGAAGCAAATAAAATGAAATAAAAACAGGTAAGTATTCTTGTCCCCTTGGTGCTTCCATTCTCCTGGGTGAAATTCAGTCTCCAGATGCCAACGCGGCCACCTGGGTAACCCAGAAGACCCCCAATCTTTACTCCGTGGATTAGCAACCTGACTGTCACCTGCTACCTTTCTTCCTCTTGCCATGCAACCAATCACACGCACAGGTCCCAGGATAGCAGAAGGAAATAAATAGGGCAGAATGGACATTGGGAAATCAGAAATAGGTAGGAGACATGGTAAGAAAATGATTTGCTTTTAATAAGGAGGCAAGTCCTGTTCAAGACTAATGCATCATCTGTCAGGAATCGCGTGTTATGTTTGTATAGCTAGGAGAATTGGTCATTGCTATGTATACGTAATGAGACTGCAAGTTAGGTGTTTATCACTGAGGAAATCAATTTACCTGTATTTGTGAGAACATATGCACTTTTGATTCTTTTCTTTTATATCTTAAGGATGGGTAACTTTTTTTTTTTTAGTATTTTTTGATTGATTTTAGAGAGAGAGAGGAGAGCAGAAGGGACATGAATAGATAGAAACATCAATGAGAAAGCAACATCAATCAGCTGCCTCCTGCACGCCCCCTACTGGGGATCAAGCCCGCAAACCAGGCATGTGCCCTGATCTGGAATGGAACTGTGTGAGACCTCCTGGTTCCTAGGTCAACGCTCAACCACTGAGACATTCTGGTTGGGCAACATTTTCTTTCCTAAATTAATGTAATTTAATAACTTCCCCCATCACCATTTATCCCCGATAAGCCCTCTTCCACTTCCCAGGGCGGGTCACTTCAAACAGGGCACGCATTTGGAATTGATCTGACAACTCTCTCATGGAAATGCTGAAAGTCCTCTGTTTACAACGGGAACGAGAAATCCTTGCAGAGGAGCTGTGGCCCTTCTTAACGAAGAGATCACAAGACAAGTAAGACGTGTGGCGGTGGCCACCAGGGAGAAGGAAATACTGGTGTGCGCCGGGCAGCGGGCACTGACCCGGGAAAGGAGCTGCCAGGCGCCCTCAGGAAGGCCATGGAGTCAGATGTGCGTGCGTGTGTGTGTGTGTGTGTGTGTGTGTGTACATGCGTGCTCACAGAGTCCACCTTATTTGCTCTGAGGGCAGAGAAGCAGGTGAAGTCAGACAGCAAAGGTGAAATCCAGCGAGATTGCTTACTTTGTTGCCATGGCAACCCAACCCTGATGAGGTGGAGGAAAACAATAAAATATCTCTGGGGAAAAGAATATCCGGGAAAGGTGCCCTCGTGGGAAGAGCATGATGTATTCCCCACTTGGTGATTCCTTGTAACAAAGGCCTGGGTGCTGGTTGGGGGACAAGCTAATTTAAAAAGCCTCCCACTCCCTGAATTGTTTAATGCGTCCTGCTGCAGAATCGGGGGGTATAAGGGAAGCTGTAGCTGCAGATTAAAATCTTTACTGCCCTCGCGAAGGTCTGGGCCCAGACATTGTCACTCTCCTGGATGCCTCCTGACAACCTGTGGCTACCGCCTTTCAGGAAGTGTGACTTCAGCAAGGACAAGATCCAGGAGATTCTGAAAGTTGCTTAAAATTCAAGCTCTATTTTATCTGCCTAGGTTGGACTCCCAAATTACACCCGTTATTATTATTTTTTTTAAATTGCCTTCTTCAACATACTGTTTCTCGGTATGCAGTTCTATAGGGAGAGAAATCAATTTCTTCTTTCCACTTTAAAAATGCTCATTTCTCACAGTTTTTCCAAATTTTCCCAGACATTAGGCAATTTTGAGTTGTTGCTATGATTGTTTTCATTCAAATAAGACTTCTTGGTTTGTAGAAAGTCTGGGAAAGTTTTTTTACTTTTAAAAAGTCAGCTTCGCTGAGGTAATTTGCAATACAAGTGACCTTTTTGAGTGTACAGTTAGTGGAGTTTTGATTATGAAGAAAGTAAGATTCTAAAATTAGATGACTTGGAAAGGATTAGAAACTCAAATTTCTCTTTCCTGAAAGTTTTATTTCACTGTCCAAATATAAGTTTCAAGTAGATAAAAATACGTTCTTAAAAAAATAAACACCTGCCAAAGGTTTCATTCAATTCACTAATTTATGGGGTAACAATGACAGTCAGAATGTAGGACAAAATCATGGAGCAACTGTCAATAGCCATTCTGAAGAAAAATAATATTTACATAAGATGGTGAGGTTAACTAGGTTATTTCTTATATGGCAATAATAACATACTCTTTGGGGATATTTTTTCTATTAGACATAAATCCACAGTGAACATGTCACTTCTGTTTAGTTACATGTTAACTGAAGAGTTAAAAAAGTCAAACACAAGAACATTATCTGAAACTAGAGGCCCGATGCACGAAGATTCATGCAAGAATGGGCCTTCCTTCCCCTGGCTGCTGGAACTGTCTTTGCTTCAGTCGGATCTGCCTTTCTGCTTTCGTTCTGGCCTGGAGCTGCCTTTCTGCCTTCCCACTCTTCCCAGTGGCCCAGAGCAGCTGGGGTGGTGCAGAATGCCTGCGTTGTCGCCATGGCGATGACACAAATCTTGCCCTGCCCCTGGTCGCTCCCCACCTGTGTATGCAAATTAACCCACCATCTTTGTTGGGTTAATTTGCATACCCACTCCTGATTGGCTGGTGGGTGTCACAAAGGTATGGTCAATTTGCATCTTTCTCTTTTATTAGTATAGATAACTAAATAATCAGTATACACCATTGACAGGGTGTGCTATGCTCTTTCTGGATGTTTAAAGTTCGTGTAACTTTTTTTTCTTTAAATATATTTTTATTGATTTTAGAGAGGAAGTAGAGGGATATAGAAAGAGAAATATCAACTGGTTGTCTTCTGTATGCACTCAGACCAGGGATTGAACTCAAAACCTGGGCATGTGCCTTGACTGGGACCTTTTGATGCATGGGATGATGCTCAACCAACTGAGCCACACCGGCCAGGGCTGTGTAACTTTGCTTAATACAGCTATCTGTTATTCATTGATGGGAATTTTCTTCCCGAAGTGCTCAGAGTCACAGTTTTTGGGAAATTGGTATGGATACAAGGACCAATGGAAGCTGATAGCATAGAGTGTTTTTCTTGTCTGTGGAGCTCTGTTCCCCAAGTTTTATGAGACAACCCTGTTCTTCATAGAAGCAGTGTGGACTGTATTTCCAGGCACATTTCAGTGTGTGGGAACACAGCTTATGTTTAAAGGATTTGGTGCTCAGCTTCTTAAACTGTGCATTTTTTCACATTAACTGTTACTTTTTAAATGAGGTTTATAAAGACGTATTTGTATTTCATATCCTTGTCAACTATTTCTTGCGTTTCATGAGATTCAATGGTAGCCCGTGGATGTTGAGTAAAAAGCCATAAAAATGTATTTTTTTAAAGCCAGTTATTTGACCAGTAGCTATCAGGTTAAAATGCCTCTTCTTCCCACATCCTGGATGTAGATCATGCAGAGACTACAGACAGAATAAAATCATGTACCTTGAGGTATGTCACTGAAGATAAAATGAGAATATTGGATTGATAAACAGTCCATTTATTTTATTAACTTGGGTGAAGTGAGTTAATATCCTTTAGCCAGCATCGCACTTGAAGCAAATTCACCGTTACGCGGAGGGACATATCTCTGGAGAGTCTCTGTGAGCGGAAATAATTGTACAAATCTGCGGCTAATTAGCTCCATCCCCGCATATCCTGAAGGCGGAGAGCGCGCTGCGTGGCCTGGCCGCCGTGTGAGCCGCTAGCTGTCCACGCGGCCAAGGCCAGTGGCGTCGCGCATGCGCGCGATGATGACGGGCAGCTGGGGTGTCTTCTGCCTCCCACGCCGGCTTTCTGGGTTAATGGAGGGCTTACATGTTTAGAGCTTTCAAGTGACTATCTTTCTGCAAGCGTCACACCAATTTCAAAAGAGGGCGACAGGACAGAGAAGGTACTTAGTCCAGATGCTTCAAGAGCACTCAATGATTCGGGCTCGAGGAGATGGTTATTTTATCATTTTGCAGAGCATGCGATTAATTGAAGGATAAAGCCGACCAGAGGGAGGAAAAGGACACGTTTTGATTTCAAGGTGCTTCTCTGTGGCGACCCCTGGTGCCGTGCCAGGGTTTGATAGATGCTTCCTCTAGTTTTCTCACTTAAGCAAATGCCTTACTAGCTGATATGTGTTAGCGGCTGCTTTGTCCGCTATTGGAACATTCCTTCAATAGCTTCTCTTTTCCATCAGAACCATCTCTCCCCGCCCCACCCCCACCCCTCCGCCCCCAGTGGAATACTGTACTCACTGCTCTGTGTCTCACGGTTCCTGGTTCCTTTTTGGTAGTTTCATCATTGGATTGGGGATGATAAAACACAAATGTTGCCAATAAACTTCCAGAATCTTGTCAGGAATGGTGGGCATTTTCTAAAACAGGGATCTGAGGTGTTCACATCGCTCTGTTGTGAAGGCAGCATTTAGAACAGTGTCCCTGCATCAGGAAATTACACTCCTGAGGTATTGGTTGGAAAGGGTTTATGATGTGGGTAGTTGACTATAATGATAGAGAATGGCAGCTACTGGGGAAAGTCTGGGTTCTACTACAAACAACATTTCAGGGTGTTTGTTTTGTTTGTTTTGTAAGCAGGTAAGGAGTTGATAGTACGTTGTTAGAGGTCGATGCTTTGGGAGATCATCAGGTTCCACCTCCTTGTTCTCAATATGAGAAGTAGGAAAGGCTGTTAATGAAGCAGGTTTGGGAGAGTATTCACGCTTCATGCTGGACACTGAGAAGACGATCAGGAGGTAGCTGGTAAGGAAGTCTAAATTGGGGCGAGAGGTCTGAGTAGTTGTGACATATTTGGGAGTCACAGCAGATGAGAGAATTTAAAGCCACACACACACACACACACACACACACACACAGAATAAGATCGCCTGGGGTATAAGTGTAGATGAAGAAGAGGAAGAACCAAAGACTTGAGTTCCAGCACATTTTAACAGTAAGCAGTAAGGGAGGAGAAGATAAATCAACAAAAAGCCCGGAGCGGAGAATCATTATCATCATAGGTGTGTCAGGAGGGTTAAACATGACAAAGCAAAGGCTTCCCCTGAGCTCTGTGACGGGCTTTTAGTAAGTAATCAGTGTACGCGAGCTGCTTCTAACCACTTAGCCACGCCACCTGAGGTTCTCAGGGGTAGCACATTTCTGGAAGGCAGCTATGAACATAATACTTGGAACATGATGGGTAGCAATAAATACCTGTTGAATGAATGAGCAAGTGAGTTAGTTTCCTTATACTTTTATGTGTGTGTGTGGTGTGTGTGTGTGTTTGCACTTACTCTGTGTTAGCTTTCAGACTATGGTACTGTAATAATGTATTATTGTAGCTGTGAGATTCTCTATATTCTCACAGTTGAGTTTATATTAGACATTCAGTATATATTGCTTGCATAAAGAGATTGACCCAGGAAGATCTGAGTAAGAGATATTTGTCTCTCTTGTCTTTCCTTTTTTTTTTTTAAAGCTTCCTAAATATTTCCCACGTCCATCCACTGCCCTTCCTATTCACACCTTAGACCAGGCCGCCATTATCTGCCATGAGCATTATCGCAACAGTTTCCTAACCAAGGTCTCTTTCTCTTGGACTTCCCCTCCCCTCTCTTCCCTCCCCACCCCCCCATCTTCTCTCTTCTCAACACTTCTTTAATCCGCAGCCAGAATGACCCTCTACAGCCCACCATTCTAATCAGCTTAGCGCCCCATAAAATAGTTCAGTGGCTTTCCCATCAATTAGAAGGAACATCTGGCCTCTGGCCATCTTTCCAACCTCATTTCTCTCCAAGCTCCTGTTATCATTCTCAGAGCCAGCTGCATGGAACTGCTTCCATTAACTTATTTTTATTGAGCCTGTATTTATTGCGCTCCCTCTAAATAAGTCTCAGGCTGAAGAGGTGGGGTACGGCAGTGGACCAGGCGGATTCCCTGTCCTCGGCGAGATTACAAAATGATTGATAAGATCGGCATCACAATAAAGCCTTACACATATCATGTTATAGAAGTACAGGGTGTTCTGTTGGCGGCTGAGGAAACTTTCTTCATCCCAGGCCGGAGAAGGAGGTGGAGTCCCCCCATCTCATCTGCATATATTTGCATGAGAAGAGTCCTTTTCCTAGGACACTCTGCCTGATCATTTTTCAGGTGTCAATTTATATAAGTTCTTCTTTTTGACTTTATTGACTCTAAGTTTAGGTTTATGTTCCCATATTATTCTGCATTTTCCAACCGTAACAGTCAGCTTTCTTTATTGTAAGCACTTGTATAGCAACCACTCTACAAGTTCTGAGATGACAAGCATAATGATTATCTCATTTGTTGCTTATCTCCTTATCTCCATATCATTTTCTCTTTGCCTAAAATGGCACTGGGCATAATTAATTTTTATTGAATGAATATAAAGAGCTTCCTACCATTTTCCACTTTCTTCTTTCTTTATTTATATTTTAATTAAATTATTGGGGTGACATTTATAATAAAAAAGCATAATATGCTAATTGAACCTGACAACCTTCTGGACGAAGCTGGGGCTGCGAGGGAAGCCCAGGTCCCAGGTGCCAGAGAGAAGCCGGTGCCAACGGCCAGGGGAAGGAAGGCCGACTCTTGCATGAATTTTGTGCATCGGGCCTCTAGTTGGTTAATACAATGATACAGGGTTTAAGTGTACATTCTATAATACATCATCTGCATAGTGTAACTTCCTCATTGTTTTAGACATGGGCCTTGTATCAGGTCTCCCACATGGCTCGTGATGAAGAGGAACTCAGTTAATAATGTCTTAAGTAGGTGAATGAGGAAAGGAGTATGGACATGGCTTCTACCTTCTTCAATGCCCTCCTCCTCTGGAGGCAGAGAATGTTTTTGTCACTCTCTCTAAACTTTAGAGCATAACAAGATGATAACACTTCCATGGTCATTAAATTGCTATTTATTAATTTTCTACAGGAGTTTATTATAACCTAGGATATTGTTAACAATTCTGACCTGTTCCTATTCAGTGTCCTCTTCTGAAAGGAATGAGTGCTATTTCTTACGTGGGTTACTGCAACATTTTAAATGATGTTATAGACTCTAGTGCCATCCCTGAAGGCCAAGTAGAAAGAATAAAAAAAATTCTTTTTAAATGTACCATCTTATTTGATATTTTACAATCAATATTTCCAATAATGGAAGTATTAATATACCTTCCATTTAAAAAATAGGTCACTGTTTTCAAGGTTTTTGCAATTGCATCCTCTCATTCGACTCAAACTAACAGGGCTACACAGAAGGGGAGGGGCCCTGGGGAATGTTAGTCTGACTTCTATTTTGCAGAGGAAGAGAGACTCCGTTTAATGTTGCCTCACTTGCCTACGTTTCCATGACTAGCAATCAGGGACCTAAATCTTCTGATTTCAAATACAGATGTCTTTGTACTCCAAAGCATTGCCCTTCATGGTCCTGCTTCCACACACAGAACTCCGGTCCTTCCCATCCTCGCGGTTCACTGTACCTGCCCTCCCTCCTCTGAGCATCACAAGGCCTCAATGTTTTCTCACCTCTGCTTCCTTCCTTGGTGAGACCTCCTTTGTGGCACACACCGCAGGGTCCTGCAGCCCTGGTGGTTCAATCTATTCAACTGCCTCTCTCCTATCTTCTTTCCCCGGGCAGCTACCACCCACGTAATGCATGTATTGCCTGGTGGTATTAACCCCATTTTCCTTTGTCCGTGTACCCTAAAGGGCACTCTACTCTGCTAAGAGCGTCAACTGACCATTTGGACACAATAATTAACTAATTAATTCACTAATATTTATGGGCTGCTTTGTGCTTCGTGGACTGAAATAGGATACTTTCTTTTCCTGCAGATGTTTATGAAACAAATAGCTCATCGTTTTCAGTGCAGCCACAGCAATTTAAAACGGCACTTGCCAACTGTGTCTTTGCTGCCACCGTGGAAGCATCTGGGGTACTTTCACTACCCGTCCAATCAGCCCCACACTGGATTCCAGGGCGGATAATGGCTCTGGGTCCGGCTCAGACACAAAGGAGGGATTGAAGCATTACTTTCTGAAAGCCCGGGAGTGAGGAAACCATGCGACAGTCCTTTGTGTGTGTGGAATGAAAGGTCACTAAGCCCCTGCCTCACGCTGACTTGGAGTCCGCCAGCCCCTCAGGGCTGAGGGCCTGACTTCAGGGAGTGCACTCAAGGGATTGATTTCTCAGTGTGGCATGGTCTTTACTCTGAAGCTGGTGATTTTGCTTTCACAAAGAGATGGAAGCTTCCTCATGCTGTGTCCAGGTAGCCTGGGGTGAGGAACAAGGACCCATTCTCTGGGACACGTTGATTCCCCCCAGACACCACCGCATTTATTCATTAACCCAACTTCATCAGCACTTGTTCCTTTAGGACACAGAGACTGTATGTTTGTATGCTAGCACAATACTTTGCATCAAAGTCACATTACTACTGAGTGTACACATACTGTGTAGATATAGAACATCACTGGTTAAGTAGGAATAATATAAATTTACGATGAGGGCATTATGTGAAATAAAAGAAGTAGGTGCTAGAATAACATGTAATCTCTCTATAAAGACATTTTGATGAATACACTCTTACATTCTTTCTCGGCTTGAAAATATTGATTTACCCTATAACACTCTCCAGAAACGTATAACCTAAAGTTGGGAGTGATCTAGGGCTTATCTAGTTCAAGTTCACTACCCTGTGCCAGTGTGTCCTCCCCAGCGCTCGTGCTGATGGTATGTATGCACCCGCTGGTACATTCGTGAAGGAGCCACCCTTTGAGGCAGTGAAGCACCTCTCTGAATGGTGACACGCCTCTGACCCCACTGCCATCCCAACGTCCCTGGTACCTGAAGGCGACCTTCGGAAGATGGCTGAGTATTATGGAGTGTGAAACTCACTGACATGGAAATCGCAAGACAAAAGCAGGACATGTGCTCTTACCAAAATATGCCATTGGACAAAATGGCAGTGAAATTCTGTACTTGTGTCATGCATGGCATAAGTTTCAGCTTTTAGCCACTGTTGCTAAGAGTGAGTCATTTTGAAATGGGCCTCTGCGTTCTGGCGGAGACAGGGAGAGTTGTGACTTATAGTAGGTCTGCGGCGGCTTGGAGGCCAGGGCCTCTGCAGTGGGTTAGGACCTGAGCTGCTAACTCCCTGGAACATAAGGATTCTGTTTCACCCAAGATGCTCGCTAATACACCATCGGCAATCGATTTTCTTGTTGAGCCCAGGCGGTCCCCAAATTAGTCCATTGACTCTCAATTTGGGTTGAATAGACTAGAAATTCCCCCAGGAAACATCATTACTCCTCAGTAAGAGGCAGCTCTCTGAGTCCTCAAACCATTCAGTGTTTCCGGTTTTTCACCTGCAGAATGAAGACTATGTAGGCCCCGAGGTCCTGCTGGTTCTGACGCTAGATGCAGTTGTCTCCAGTGAATTCTGAGCTTTCTGGTGATTTGTTCACTTGCTAATATGTGAAGAAACGCTGTGAATCACGAAGACCAGTGCAATGCTTTCCATACAGAAAGCCCTAAGGAAACAGTGGCTGAAGGACTCATTTTCAGTGGGAAAATCCCTTGGTTATCACTTTGTGAAAGTAAGGAGGGATATCTTCTCTAAGCCTAGGCCGTGTTTATCCTACTCTCTTACAAGGCTGGAGGATGTGCTGGAGGACGCACAAAAGGACCAGGTACTTGAACAAGAAGTCAGGTGTATACTTGAGATAGGACTCATTCGAAGATGAAAGCAAGTGGGTTCAAAAGAAGCGCCCCAAGTTCAGGGGGCCATGAATATTATAATAAAAAACTCTACTCTGCCTCTTAGTCGTTTGATCGCCTGTTCTCTCTCTCAAATTCATAGCAGATCCTGAGAAGTAGGGTCAGCAGTGAAAATGGAAAAGACTTTTCCAAACGAAGGTCACAGACAGAGTGCACATCAAATGTTTCTCCCTCTTGAAACTTCACTAAAAGTACAGAGAAGGCATTTTGTAAAAAGACGTAAATTAACGAGGACAGAAGTATAAAGACAGAGGTAACAGGAACCCTATTTTGAAATTTAGAAAATGCAGATGGAGAAATGTTAACTGACCTACGCTCTAAGTAAGAGCAAACCGGAAAGGGACCAAAACCAAGCTTCAAGTCAATGTCTAGTCAGCTCAATCTCAGACTGGGTTAAGGAGGGACACCCCTCACCCAAATCCTCTCTGGGAAAATTTCACACCGAGAGCCTCCATTTATCTCTGTAATTTTCCATAAGCCATAATATAGCATTTGAGGGACAGTCGCCAGGAATATAATGGACATGGAGATATAAAAATCTAAAATTCTCATACTATATGTCACATGGTATCACTAGACAGTGACCAATTAATGATGTAAACTATAAACCCAATGTAATGATATAAACTATTTATCCACTTAATAGCAAAGATTTTAGCATATTAAGCAACAGAGATAAAATACATTCATTAAAAATATTTAATTAAGCCAAAAGCAGGAAGAAAAAGAGGAAAGGTAAATAAAAGACATATGGTATGAATAGAAAGCAAAGGGCAATATGATAGATTTTAACCCAACTATATCAATAACACAGTAAATCTAATGGTCTAATATTCCAATTAAGAAACAGAGGTTGTTAGGATGGATTTAAAAAAGTAAAGGACCCAAATAAATATATGCTACCTACAAGAAACACACTTCAAAAAAAAGAGAAACAAATATGTTAAAAGTGAAAGGATAAACAAAGATATGCTTCATAAACATTATACAAAAATTAAGGGGTGAGTGGTTCAATTAATATTGAGCAAAGCATATTTCAGAGCAAAGTATATTACTGGGGATAAAAGGAATGGGTTCCTAAGGTGGTCTTAACAATTCTAAACTTTTTAAAAAATATATATTTTATTGATTTTTTACAGAGAGGAAGGGAGAGAGATAGAGAGTTAGAAACATCGATGAGAGAGAGATGTCGATCAGCTGCCTCCTGCACATCTCCTACTGGGGATGTGCCCGCAACCCAGGTACATGCCCTTGACCGGAATCGAACCTGGGACCTTTCAGTCCGTAGGCCGATGCTCTATCCACTGAGCCAAACCGGTTTTGGCAATTCTAAACTTTTATGAACAAAAAAACAAGCTTCAGAACACACAAAGCAAAAGCAAATAGTACTGAAAAGAAAAATAAATGAATCTACAGTTGTAGACACACATTTCAATACCTCCATAGAAATCACTGCTAGAACAAGGCAACCCCAAACCGCTAAGGACACAGAAGATTAGAACAACGCTATCAACCGACTCGACCTCCTGTGACATGGTAGAACGCTGTACACAACACAGCAGACGACGCATTGTTTTCATGTGGACACAGAAACAAGGGACATCTGATTCTGGGCCACGGTGAAAACCTCAGTAAGTTAAAGTGATGAAGCCCCTTTCCTCAGAACTGTAGCTTGTGCAAAGGTGCTCAACATCATTGGTGAGTCGAGAAATTCAACCTAAAGCCACCGGGAGACCCTCACTGAAATGAAATGGCTTGTTGAGCCCAATGTCGTGGAGGACACAGAAGAGCCACGTGAAAAACTCTCCTGCACTGCTGGGGGCAGTGCGAAGGGGTGCACCCACCTTGGGGAAAGGTATGCCTGTTTCTCGAAAAGTCGACACATACATGACACCTGTTCCAGCCTTTCTACCCCCACTAACTACTCAAGGAAAATTAAAGCTGCCTTTGCCGGGTAGCTCAGTTGGTTGCAGTGTTGACCTGATATGCCAAGGTTTATGGTTTGATCCTCGCTCAGGGCACATGTAAGAATCAACCAATGAGTGCATAAGTAAGTACAACAACAAATTGATGTTTCTCTCTCACACTCTCTCCCTATCTATTATCTATCTCCCCTCTCCCTCCCTTCCTCTCTTTTTAAAAAAATCAATAAAATGAAGAAAAAAAGAAATACTGCCCAGCTGGCATGGCTCAGTGGCTGAGTACCCACCTATGAACCAGGAGGTCATGGTTCCATTCCCGGTCAGGACACATGCCTGGGGTTTGGGCTCCATCCCCAATGGGGAGTGTGCAAGAGGCAGCCGATCCATGTGAAGTTTCTATCTCTCTATCCCTCTTCCTTCTCTCTGAAATCAATGAAAATCTTTCCAAAAAAAGAGAAATATTAAGACCTATTGCTCCCAGAATTTTAAATAAATGCAATCTTTTTTTAAATCTGGCATTTTCAGCCAGCATAATTATTCAGAGACTTGCCCGTGTTGTAGAACACATCGGTAGAGCATGCCGCTTTATAGCATAACTGTGTCGAGATAGCAAACTGTTAAGCAAATACATTCTGTGTTCCTAACTTAAAAAATATATCTTCTCTAGGAACTAAAAGTCATGTTTGAATTCAGGAATATTTAATCACGAAAAAATATCCTTCATCCTACTCGTTCGCTGCTATTTTAAAATCTGCCCTGAAGGTGGCAACATTGAATAATGTTCTGCAAATTTTTCTAAGTAAAGTTTTTGTGGCCACTTTTAATTAAAGTTATTTATTTTAATATAAATTCCTCTCCACTACCCCCTATTTATTCTAATGTAAAAAATATATACACTAGATATCCAGTAACCTTGGATGGACGTTGTGAAGGAAATCATTTACAACTTTGAAGAATAAAAGTTAACCTAGATAAAGGGATCAGGGTACATCTACTCAAATTTCCAAATGTTTAAGATCAGTTTAAAACACAACATGCCTCCTGCCAAACAAGTGATGTCAATAGCTGTGCCTAACTTTAAGGGTAAATGAATGCATGTTGTTTTGAGGTGAAAGTGTATTTCCCTGCTGTATGTATTCAAATTCAACACAATGTTTTCAGAATCTAATATATGCTCATAAAGGAATACAGTTCTTTTTGAAAGAATTACTCTAATAACAGAAAAAAACCACACACCACCATAGCTAAAATCAATTCTGCAATAAATACCTTTTCAACGCTACCAACAATACAATGTGTTTGATTTTCGCACCTGGGCATGGATTGCTGCAGTTCCTATTCTTCAGTTTTTGGATCGCAGCCACTTAATAAACAGAGCTACACTAATTCATATTCATCTGCTTTTTCAAAACTCTCCTGTGAAATAGGAAGGTGGCAACCAATGTCTCCCAGAGGTTAGTTGAGTTATATATGATCCTCCCGTGGCCAAGCAAGAAAGAACTCTTTCTTATCTCTGCACAGTGACAACGCTCATGGTTATAATTCTATCGTTATGTTTATACACAGCTCAAACTCTCTGCATAGCTTCTGGCAGAGAGGCTAACGCCTGCTTTCCTACCATTTCATATTAGGACTTTGTTACACACCATTTATGCTCTGGCTTTTAGCCGTGTGGGCTCTGTGCAGTGGGGAAGCATGCAGTGAGCACCCAATGCATGGCTTGTCACAGCCAATATGCATGTCACTTTCCACTCCTTTCTTTAAAACACATTGAGAAAACTGTCTTATGTTCTTTTAGGAGGCTATTCTGAACCGAATGGGAGTTTTCACAGATAATTAGCGGATTATCTAGTGGAGAAGCGGTGTGGTTGAACGGTGTGGAGGAATCAGCAGAGCCAGGTGCAGTTAAGGTGCGGGAGGGGGGCCAGGGTTGCAAGGCAGGCGACAAGGAGCCCGGGTGTGGGCAGCTGGGAGAGAGCTAGACAGTGCCGTGGCCGCGTGAACCGGATGGAGACTTCTGACAGGTGCAGGGAGACGGAACCCAGGCACTATTCACAGGTTTTTTTCTAGTCCATACTAAATTAACTTTCTATGGAACAAAATATTTGATCTATTTTGATTTTCAGTACCTACAGGTTGTTTTTGTTTTTTTATGTAGGACATTCTTACCCATTTCTGGGAATTTATCTAAAAAAACCCAAAACACTAATTTGTAAGAATATATGCACCCCTGTTCACTGCAGCATCATTTACAATAGCCAAGATTTGTAAGCAGCCCAAGTACCCATCAGTAGATGAGTGGATAAAAGCTGTGGTGGGTATACAGAATGGAATATTACTCAACCAGAAAAAGGAAAGAAACTTTAGCCTTAGCGATAGCATGAATGGACCTAGAGAGCATCATGCTACGCGAAATAAGTGAGTCAGAAACACATGATTTCACTCCGATGTGAAGTCTAATGAACAAAATGAACTAAGAAGCAAAACAGAGACAGACTCATAGACAGAGAGCAGGCAGATAGCTCTGGTGGGGCGGGGTGTGGGCTGGTGGAGGGATTGAGAAAAAAAAGAAGAAAAAAGAGAAAGAACTCATGGTCAGGGACATCGGTGTGGTGATTTCTGGGGGAGGGGGCTGGGAGAGGTGGAGGCGGGTAAAGGGGGTGTCCATGGTGATGGATGGAGACTTGACGTGGGGTAGTGAACACACAATACAGTGTACAGACGAGGTGTTGTGGAACTGTGCACCTGAAACCTGTACAAGGTTGTTAACCAGTGTCACCCCAATAAATTAAATAAAAAGGAAAAAATTATAAATGCATTATATTGTATTTCAAAAGAAATAAGGTTTTTTAGTGATTTTGAAAAAAAATTAAAGCTTAATTTTTTAAAAACAATATATTACATGTAATTACATATAAATAGTAAAGTATAAATAATCTGTAGTGTATCAAATATACCTGTTAATTATACTTTAACAAACAGTGTATCATTCTTCACTATGTATATTGTATTTTTATAGTACTAAATTAAAAATTTTTTAAAATGAAGTTCTGGCTAAGTCACATATTTTTTCATATTGGAGAAAACCCATCATTTTCTGTTTCCCGTGAAGAATTTTTTGGGTATTCTTCGAAATGAATCACGACCAGCCATGGGTACCATAGTCCAGAGAGGAACAAAGAGGGATTTCTTTCTGACAATTGAATGGCTTCGAAAGTAGCAGGGGTTTAGAGCCAAACAACAGATCACCAAGTTCCAGACACAGAAGACAATAGTGGCTTCTTGCTAACGTGCAGCCTGTTCCTAGGGAAAGTCTTTGTCAGATACCAGGAAGGAATGGTGCACGGCGAAGGAAAGAATGCAAAGATAAGGGCAGAAATAATACTTTTTGCAAAAAAATGAAATAATGAGCCAATTTCTCAGTGGGACCTGGTTTTACAGTGGGAAGATTTTTCAGGCCTCTCATGTAGCATTCTATTGTGTCAGAGATGTCTGTTCTGAATAGTTAATGTCTACATGCTATAAAAATATATCGGCCACACAGAATTGGCAATATAAACTGTTTCAGCGGATGCTGTAGGGTTTGATTTTTTTCATTAATTTACATTTTTGCTTTTGTCCCCTTCAGGGGTAGATTCAATGCTTTAAAATACTCATTTCTGAGGAATCTGTGGCCATTTACACATTTCAACCCTTCATATCCTCAGCGAATTCCTCTCTGTGGATAAAAATAAATCACAATATGTATTCATTCCATTATATTGTTTCACTTTCGGTGATGAGTAAAAGCTTCCCTTACAGGAAGGCAGAGCATTTTGGTGGTCTTGGCTTTCTATGTCAGTTTCATCAGAAACCTTTGTGGTAATAAGCAACCAAGGGCAGTTGAAGTTGTTTTGTTATTTTTACCAACTGAATGTAGATATTTCCTCCTGTTCACTTCATAAAGACATGCAGTTATTTTGGGGACTTCTAAGCACCTTCATCTATATTCTTTTGTTAAAAAATATATTTTTATTGATTTTAGAGAGGGACAGAGGGATGGAAACATCAATGATGAGAGAAAATCATGGATGGGGTGCCTCCTGCATGCCTCCCCTCCCCACCCCCAACTGGATTTTGAGCCCACAACCTGGGCATGTGCCCTGACTGGGAATCGAACTGTGGCCTCCTGGTTAATGAGTCAGTACTCAACCACTGAGCCACACCAACCAGGCCATCTGTATTCTTAATGCTATTTTCCCCAACCTTTTAGGTTTTATGGTATGCATCTATAATTTAACAAACATTACTCTGATCTAAGAGTGATTGGTACATGATCACTTCACCAGTGAATACGGGTAAATTTAAGATTATTCAAACTATTCACCGCAACCATGTAAAATATGGAATTTAGATGGCAATATTTTTGTGTCTAATAAAAATACTATTTTCCTTTCTTCAACAAAATCCTCGGTGGAGAATGGAAGAAGAAATTAGTAAATTTTACAGAATTGTTGTAATTCGCCTTTAAAATAGAATGTTAGCTAAAGTACTTATTGTAAATTAACATTATTTAATAAAGTCATGGATCATCTCAATTTATTCATACTTTTCTCCAAAGGGTTCAATCTATTTGGTAGGCTTACTGTAAAGGAGACTATCTGACTGGCTCTACTCCTATCTTGAGTCAAGCTCTGACTGGGAACAAGTAATTTTATCTCTGATCATTATTACCAAACTGACAATTTAAGATAATAATTTTCCTTTTTCCATCATAAGAAAACATTGCAAGTTAATGAACTATTCATTACATCATGCTTTTAATTTTCTCAACTAAAATGGAAACCTGTGCACCTACAATATATTCTGGTTACACTGTAGTATCAGTAAATGCTAGTATATTTACCCAGTAAATTGAGAGTGACTGTTGTAATTGGTTCTTTTTGATAAGAATAATCTGATCATATCTAAAAGGATGTTATCCTCTGTCTCACAGTTAAGAGAATAAAATGAATAGGACATGTTTTGTTAGAATTTTAAGAAGCAACTGTGAAAATCGACAGAATGTGAATGAAAATAGATGGTTGGAAGGCAAATGGCAATAACCCAGGTTAAAAAAAAAAAGAAAAAAAGTGAAGCCCCAGCCGGTTTGGCTCAGTAGATAGAGCGTCAGCCTGCAGACTGAGGGGTCCCAGATTCAATTCCGGTCAGGGGCATGTACCTTGGTTGCGGGCACATCCCCAGTAGGGGGTGTGCAGGAGGAAGCTGATCGATGTTTCTCTCTCATCAATGTTTCTATCTCTCTGTCCCTCTCCCTTCCTCTCTGTAAAAAAATCAATAAAATATATTTTAAAAAAGTGAAGTGAAAGAACAGTCACATTTCTTAGAATAGTCTCCCTCCTCTTTTTCTTTAACAATGGGGAAACTCCAAAAATATTTTTTCCATAAAATCATTTTTTATGTCAACTCAAAATTATCTTATTTAATCTATAGGAACACCTTCAGTTATGCTTATTTTGCAATTATAGATTTACCCTATTAACATGTTATTTGAGCTTCTTTCTTAACTTCATCATAAGTTATTAGAGAAGCAATTGATTGTATTTTATTTCTGTCTTTGCATATGCACACTTTGCATGGCGCCCCACACGCGATGATCCTGAAGGCAGCATCCACTGTTAGCTGACATCACAAAGGGTCTTGCTACAAAACAGATGGATTTTGTTTTAGGGTTATTCTTTTCTTCCTCTTCTCAGATACTTCGCCTTGGGAACCTACTAATGACCTCTGCACAGACTGTCTTATTCAAGTCTCACACCGAATATAGGAGATTGGCATCTTCTTACACATACACTGTAGGTGAGAAGACTGACAGGTGAATTACATGGATTGGTTGACTGCAAAGCCCATGCTTTATCCATTATCCTGTACACAGTGACAATTCTTCCAAGCAATATAAAATGTGAGCTTCCAGTGAACATTGGCCCTTGGCCCCGAGGAGTCTTTTCACGTATTGTGCACCTAATATATGTCCTGGATTTCTTTCTCTTAAATTTCTTCTTTGCATCCAATTAAAAATTGTTTGGTCTCTATCTTGTTCCAGATTGAGAGATAATTTCTCTACATCTTCTAAGGTCACAACTGGCTAACTGGAAAGACTAATTCGTGGTTGGAAAAAGGTAAGAAAGAAAATAAATCCTTCAGCACCACAGAGCATATTCTTAAGTGCACTCCTGATAAGAGAGTAGTCTAATTTTGATCAGTGCGGTCACTGTTAGAAATTCCAGGTAACATGGAGAAGACGGCACCGTCTCATGCTCCTGAGGCAGGTCATTGGCCACAACTGCAGACCAGTGATGCTATTTAAATCCTACCCTTCAGACAAGCGCCGGGGACATCAGATGTTGACAGCGACGCAACTTCTCTATTTAGTAAATGACGTGTAGGAAACAGAGCCTTGCATCCAGGAGCTCACAGTCCATGCAAGAGAGAAGGGAGGAGGGAGATGCTCATAGAAATTCAAGGATGAACAGGATCGGTTGCCATGAGAGCACAAGAGAGAGAGACATTACCAGGGAAAGCTTTTGGCTGAAAGGAGACATGTGAGTTAAATTTTGTTCAATAAACAGGGTTCTGCCAAGGACATTACGGGACTTCTGTGCACTTGGCACGTGCAAAGCTTTTCCATGGGATCTGGTGTCGGGAAAACGGACAGTTCTTAGGACGGCTGCCCAGGAGGGTGGCCAGTACTGGATCGTCCCATACAGTTCAGAATCTTTTGAAAATAATTGAGGACAGGCAGGAATGTGGAATGTGAGTCACATGAGACCATGCAGACCCTCTGTACCATCCCAAAGACAACATGGAACTTAATAATTTCTTAATTTAACTTCATTCTTATTTTTAATTAGTAAAAGTGCTATTCCCCCACGTGCAGTTTATAAAAGTTGTCCTACCACAAGTTTGAATTAAAAAAAATTAACTACACACATTGTAAATTGTGTGCTCATTTATTAAAGGTTTACACGGTGTCGGATACTGTAACAGTCATTTATAATGGACACTTCATTAGATCCTTACAACAAATTATGAAGTAGTAATTTTCTGCTTCTTACACATAAGAAAAGGGAGACCCATCAAAGTTTAATTAACAGAACGAGGGCCAAGTAATGGTGGTTTTAGCAATCATACCCAACACCCTTATGCCAGACATACTCTTGTATTCTTTGACTTTTTGTAAAAGTAATAATCAGTGACTTAACAATAAATGAATGAACTAAATCTACCACCTCCGGAAAGCATAAAAATGAATTTAAGAGATATGGGGAAAATGTGAATATAATTTGGTAATTTTTTTTTTCACAAATAGAACTGTATAACCTTTGAAGACCATAATAACTCTATCTTCAAAGATCCCTTAGAGGCCAAATGGAATTACTTGAAAGTACTTTGATCTCAAAGATAACTTTTGAAAATCTCTGGGTTTAAAAAAAACACAAATGGAAAGCTTAAAACAATAAATTGTAACCAAACAGAAAAGTTAATGTAAATTGAATAGTCAAGTCAGGAAGTGATCAATTAATCTGAAGTGCACTTTGGAAAAACACACACGTTAATAATGGCTAATAGAAATGGTTACCAAGAACTTTTATAGTCCTGTCCGAGGTCGATAATGACTATCGCCATTACAGTAATACTTCTCAATTGCACAGCACTTCCCATCTAAGGAATTCAGAGGACGATGGAAGACGCGAACACGTTAATGCTGCCGGTGCCATGCAAGTGTCCCATATGTATAAGAAATCAGAATTAATAGCATAAATTTTTAGATTTCTTCCAATATATTTATAAACTCCTATGTCTTGAATAACAGAAAAAAGACTTGCTAAATAATGGCATGAAAAGCATCTAATTAAATCTTTTTACCTTCATTTGTCCCTTTTGGCCTCTCAACTTTATTATGTAAAGACTCAAAGATACAGGGAAACAAGTGACTAGCTCACCCCTGTCGACTACCTGCTTGTGTGGCATCGATGAACACCTTGTCCTCTCTTTCTCATCTGTCTCTGCTGATTCATTTGCAAGTAGTTGCAGACACCCAAACTTTGCAGTCTGAACCCTCAATATTTCAACACACATTTCTCAAAAATCAAAACATTACTTAACATAACCACACTTCCATGATCTTATATAAATGAAGAGTTTCCTATTATCATGCCTATTAAGTTTGTTTTCAGTTGTCCCAACAATGCCATATATAGTTTTCATTTTTTAATATATTTTTATTGATTTCAGAGAGCAAGGAAGAGACAGAGAGAAAGAGATGGACAGAGAAAGAGAGAGGGACAGAGAAACATTAATGATGAGAGAGAATCCTTGATCGGCTGCCTCCTGCTTGCCCCCTACTGGGGATGGAGCCCAAAACCCGGGCATGTACCCTGATGGGGAATAGAACTGTGACCTCCTGGTTCATGGGTTGATGCTCAACCACTGAGCTACACTGGCCGGGTGCCATCTATAGTTTTGTTTTGAACCAGGATCCAATCAGGGTTCATTCATTGTACTCATTCGTATTTCTCCAAACTTCTGTTGCAGGGGTCCTCAAACTATGGCCCGTGGGCCACATGCGGCCTGCCGAAAACATTTATCCGGCCCACCCAGTGTTTTTGCCGCCGCTGTGTGCATAGTAATTTGTTCCTAGTTTTTTTTAAAAACTATAGTCCAGCCCTCCAATGGTCTGAGGGACAGTGAACTGGCCCCCTGTTTAAAAAGTTTGAGGACCCCTGAATTATGGCATTAATTTTCTGAAAAAATAAGACTAAGAAGGCGAGAATGTCCCATGTTCTGGATCTGTCTTATTGTTTTCTCATGGTACCATTTAACTTGATTTTATCTAAAAGAAATCACATTGAAAGCTTTGATTAGGTTTAGGTTCACTATTTTTGTCAGGAGTGTCTATAGTGGATGACATGTACTATCATTTGGCACATATGTCAGGGTGCCTCACTGTAATTGATGCAAATTTTGTTACTAGGGCAGGGTCTGACTATCCCATTGCCCATACTTTACATGATATCTGTGATGCTTCCTTCCTTGAAAGGTAACTAAGTAATTAATTATTAATTATTAATTATTTCCCAATACCAAATTTCAGAAAAGAATTGGTATAACAGTCACTCACACCGGTGGAAAATAAATGTTACTTTCCCTTTTCATAAATATCACAGTGGACACCAATACTCTTATTTATATAATGTCTTATAATTAATTGCTGCTGTTATTTTTTGTTTTGTTTTGCTGTTCAAATTGCCTCTGACTCAGCAAGCGAAGTAAGCCAGTCAGAGAAAGACAAGCACCACACGGTCTCACTGAGGTGTGGAGTCTAATGAGCAGGCTCTGGGTTTACTGCCAGCTCCCCCTTTCATTTTCGTTGGTCCATTTCATTAAGGTTAAATTCTTCCCTAAACATGTTTAAAACACAGATGTTAGTCATGGTACACTTTCATAAAATTATCTCAAGACCCATTCAGTATATTCTGGAACACTTAACATGATGGAATTCGTAAATTAAGGAGATATTAGACGCTTGGGCCAAACATGTAAATGTTCTACGCGTCCAGGTCAAACCCAGGTGCGTTCATCTTTACAACAGAAATTCACAAAAAGATTAAATGTTTTTCTGAGTATTTATTCAGGACAGTTTTATATCTCAATTACCCATTGTATTTTATGATTTTGGGGTGGCGGTAAGAATTTATTTTTGCTCTTTCAATTACCTATTTTAATTGTTCATTTGGAAGATGCCTATTCTGCATAAAAATTTACTGTAAAGACACTGCCTTCTGAACATGATGCTGAAAAAAATCCAATTAACTTATACAAATTACAGTGTTCTTTGGGCATTCTAGCTTTTCCAGGAGAAGACTACAGAAACTAAAATGAAAACTCACAAATGAAAACAGAGTTGCACAGACATGGTTTTCTGTAGATGCACCTCCCCAGCAGTCCAACTTCTCACAGTATAGTCCTATTTCTCTTAGTTTTGTCACTAAGATGACAAAACTACAGTGATCAATACTGTTGTTTTTTGTTTACTGGCCTAAAGATAGACATGGATCAACAGAATAGAACAGAGAACCCAGAAATAAACATATATATTTTAGTTATATGTATTTTACCAGTCTATCCCAACTTTTGTGGCTTGGTTCATTGTACTTTGTGATTAATTTGTAACTTGTAGGTTTTACTCTTTCCTAACCAAAAAATGGTTTGGATGTACAGTAACATTATTATTGCTATAAATCAATTTAAATATTTCCAAGTTGGTGATAATGTTTTTTTTATATGCTTGGTTTTAGTAATATCTTAAACTATCATCTTTTCCATGCAAATCTATAATGATTGCACTTTCTTTCATTTGGCATAAAAATCTATATACTATTTTGATAACAGCAAACTTGTTGTCTTGTTTAAATCTTATGTATAAGTACCTATTACTTATATACTTAACCTATCAATTTAGGAGTTATGATAAAATTCCCCACTTCTTGTAGCTTATCAAGTTGTTCTTTCATTTCTAAATGTTCGATTTATTTCAAAGTTATGTTCTTAGTTAAAGATTAATGACTATTTTAACTTAGGAGTAGCTTCGTTTATCCTCCCTCTCTCTATGCTTTGCACCTTCAATTCTTTTCGTCTACATTAATATTGTTTTAGTTACTTTCATTTGTTATTTCTATGAATTAGTGTTAGGCAAGGAGAAAATTGCATATGCTCTAATAAAACTGTGTATGCTCCAAAAACCCTAATAAATTTTATTTATAATTCTCTCAGGGTTTAAATCTGGATAGTTCCAAGAAAGATCTTTTGCTTGATGATTTTATTCTGAGAAGAAAGATGTAAACTAGCCCGGCCAGTATGGCTCACTGGTTGAGTGTTGACCCACGAATCAGGAGGTCACGGTTTGATTCCAGGTAAGGGCACAGGCCCGGGTTGTGGGTTTGACCCCAGTAGGGGGTGTGCAGGAGACAGCTGATCAATGATTCTCTCTCATCATTTATGTTTTTATCTCTCTCTCTCACTTCCTCTCTCTGAAATCAATAAAGACATTTTTTTAAAAACAACAACGATGTAAACTAGAGGAACTGCAATAAAGCTAAACGGGAGAAGAAGGATGGGACATGGCACAGTGGTGGCATTGGCTGGGGAATAGAGCCATAGGAATAATTATTATAAATCTTTAAAAATATTTTAGACTATTGGGACATCTGGTGTTTGCTATACTTTTCTTTCTTATTACAAACCTTTAGCAATAATATATACTTCTGTCAGTGCTTAAAATGCTTTCTATACATGTGAACACATGTACTGTTTAATTGTGATGAAGAGCTGAGATTTGGAAAGCAAAGACTGACCATGCTGACCTAATGTTATTTGAGTCACAAAAAATATTTAGGGTACATCAAAGTGTTTGATTTTTTAAGTCTATTTTTATTTTTAAAAAATCCTTGTCTATTGGAAAACACAGATTTTTAAATCTCAGAGAAAATTAAAGGAAATGTGATCTGCATTCTGTGTCACCTCTCTTACTACTTCTTCCATTGGAATTTCCACAAAGTAGACTCTTCAGGGTCTCAGATAACACCAACCACAGGACTAGATAAATGGTGCATTGATTCTTTTACATATTACATGACTGGCTTGAATTTTAGAGTGAGGGCTGAATGATATGATTAATGTGTATAGAGCAGGTTTACAGGCTGCATTCCAGATCTACATTTTCTCTTTCAAATTTAAAATCACCCATGCTGAGATGGAGGGAAAAACTATTGTAGTCACTTTAAGATGAGGTTATATTGAGTGTAGATTAGTAAACATTTTACCTAAAGTTGCCCACTTGCTATATAGTCAAGCCAGATATCAAAGTAAATTTTTCTAACACTCATAATTCTTCTTTCAATAACGTAAGTATTCTCTTGATTGATTTAGCATGAAAGTGTAAGTCAAAAATTTCTAACGTTCAGAAAAAGGAAAACCACAGTGAGGAAGACTATGTAGAAAAACCATACGTCGATGCAGACAATGTGTTTGTGAAGGTTAGAGCTGCAATTTATTATTTTGGCTCTAATGTATAGGGTGTCTCCCCAAAATGCATACACACTTAACAGCTGATAGCTCAACTGATTTTTTTTCTTTTCATATCTAACCCATTGGAATTAATAATTATTCAAAGTGTGTATACATTTTTGGGGGACACCCTGTACATGACTTTCCTGATTCATAACTCTGGTTAAAAACCAAAGTGATCATCATCATGCAGTGACATTTGCTTCCGCCCTCCTATGGCTCTGTTTGTGTGCTTCTTGCAGGAGAGCCTCATAGAGCAACGCACATTCAATCACTCAGACAGACACCCTACAAACTGCCTATGAGGATGATAATGAGTACTCCTCATCCGCTGCTGACGGAGCTAGAACTGCTCCAGGATCAATTAGGCTGTGAGTATTAAAGAGAAATAACAAAGTGCTGTGTCACACGGTTTGTTTGTTTTCTATTCTAAGAATAAGTTTCATTTGCCCATCCTCTGTCTGCATAAAGAAAGCAAATCAGAATTTGCAAAACCTAACGTGAGAAGCCCAGCTGAGAGTTTCCTACGGGCACGGCTCAATGCCGAGGTCCTATTCATCACTGTCCGCTTTGATCCCCTTGTTCGCATCACACTGTATTTCACATGGGAGACTTCCATGATGAACTTTGACAAAAGCTCTGATCCACTGTCCAAAAAATGGGCAAACGGAGCTCCAAAATCTAAAACTGTGGTTCTAGAGGAGATCAACAAAAATGTATTACCATATTTGTTTCAATGATCGACAGCTTTTTCCTTACAATTTACGACACAAACAGTATCGTGTGCAGTTATATTAACTAGTCTAATAAAAAGGTGGCATTAAGCACTCACATTATTAAAAGTACTCTTGCTGGATTCTCTGCATTTGCATGCATAATTAGCCAGAAGATTCAGATGACAGTATTGTGACATCTGCGAGCTAATATAAAAGCTAATATAAAATGAGGAAGTTTAAACAGGGAAATGGATGTGCCTTTCAATACCACTGTCAGGTAATGCAGAAGGAGCCATGTTAAAATACAGTAGGCAACATGAATCATAAAATTTTGTGATTTGGGGACTATTTAAAGATAAGTCCTTATTTATGTAGATTCTTCTTGATTATCTTCTGTGCCTACATATGATCCTGAGCAATTGTAATTTGGATTTATATCTTAGGTAAGAGTTTAACTCTCATGTAATTATGCCTGATAACACATTTGGGTCCTTCAATTCAAACGCATTCGGCTTGGTATATTAGTACACACTAGATTCATCTCACCAATGGATTGGAACCCTTCCATCCTGGCATTGATGGAAAAATGAAAAAAGTGCAATGATAATGAAGAATTTTAATAGGCTGTCATTAATCTTCTGTAGCTCTTCCTGAATGTGAGTCTATATCTGCTTTCCACCCTAATTAGAATATTGGTTACAACAGTGTGATTTGTCATGCAAAGCAGCTGGGATGCCACACTCCAGTCCAAGATCAAGTTTGCTGGTTGGAATTCTGACACCACAGCGAAGACTCCGGGGAAGTTCTGCGCAGCCTCCTACACTTGGAACCCAAAAGATGTCCCTTTGAGCTCAACAACGACTCAGGCCCTCTTTTCCCCTTTCAGTCTCAGCTCTTCCTGTTTCCAAGGATAAAAGGAGGCAGATACAGGCTCCATGAGAATGGCACGGTGCTCTCGGGCCTGCTTTTCAGTGCATTTGAAGGACACCCTCTCCTTGTCTGCTACTTTGAATAATAAAGTCAGCCTTGCCCAGCCGGTGGTGCTCAGTGGTTGAGCGTCGACCTAGGTAGGAACCATGAGGTCACGGTTCGATTCCTGGTCAGGACACATGCCCGGGTCATGAGCTTGATCCCCAGTAGGGGGTGTGCAGGAGGCAGCCAATCAATGATTTGCTCTCATCATTAATGTTTCTATCTCTCTCCCCCTCTCAAATCAATAAAAACATGTATTTTTTTTAAAAAGTCAGCCTTCCAAGGGATACATTTTCACACCCCAACCCACCTGTGTCTCTCACGAGGAGACAGACATCTCATCTAATATTAGAATTCGACAATATTCTTCAGCATTAACCCATCTAAGTGCTGACCTCGCTGGAGTTTGCCCTGGGGTTTGGTAGGCTTGTTAAGGCCACTCAGATGCTCAGTGGAGCCCCCCAACTGCATTTATTTGTTCAGAAATATTCTCAGTGATTAATGTGCAGGACTCTGGCCCATGAACATGTATACATTCACCCTCTGGCTCCACACTTGGCATTCAGGTTTCAACCGCTACAGAATATACATACGCATGAAAATCATTCATTTCTAATTCTTCTGTGTATTTGTATAATCTTCCCATCTTTTAGGCTACTAACAAACACTTCCCATGAATCAAAGTGAATGTGGTCTATATTGAAGCATAAAGTCAGGAGAGCAGGAGCCGCATTTTTACTCATTATTTTTTACTAGAGGCCCAGTGCACGACATTCATGCATTGTGGGGGGGGGGAGCAGGCGGGGGGATCCCTCAGCCTGGCCTGTGCCCTGTCGCATTCTGGGACCCCTCCAGGGATGTCTGACTGCTGGCTTAGGCCTGCTCCCCAAGGGCCTAAGCCAGCAGTCGCACATCCCCCAAGGGGTCCTTAACACTGCCGCGGAGCCGGGAGAGGCTCCTGCCACCGCCACTGCACTCGCCAGCTGTCAGCCTGGCTTCTGGCTGAGCGATGCTCTCCCTGTGGGACTCAATGACCACCAAGGGGCATATCCTGCCTTGAGCGTCTGCCCCCTGGTGGTCAGGGAGCATCATAGTGTCCTGTCATTCCACCATTTGGTCAATTTGCATATCAGCCTTTTATTATATAGGATAAGGTCGGGTACACACTGTTAGGAACAGAAAGAGGGTTCATTGGTTTATAAAATGCTTCTGTTTACCAGCTGGCACATTGGAAGGCAAGTCTTGCTATTTCTAACTAATAATAAACACGATTTCGGTAAAAGAATTTCAGTACTCAGCTCACTGTCTAAGAATTTTGCTCTGAAAGCCTTTTCAAGTCGATGTCTCTTCTTCCTTTTCTTCTCTTTCTTCCAGTTATAATAAAATGATGCCTTTGACACTGTCCACTGGGGACGGAGCTGATGTGCCTCAGATAATGTCTGTTCAGTGAACACACAGAATGCATTCCTTTAGGTTTATAGATTCTTCAGCATTAAATGCATTTCACAAAGTACATCTGATCCTTCCAGTTTAATCCCCTAAACACTCAGCTGATCTGTCATAGACAACAAGTCACAATTTTAAATATTATTATTAATTATCCACAGAAGAATAATGTTTGCCTGGTAATAAGTACTTTAAAAATAAAGGGTGAGTGATCAAATATGTTTCATTTTATAATAGCTGTGATGAGTATCTGCATACAATACCAACACTGGAGATGAACAGTCTAAGAAATGAAGTCTGGCTTTGCACATCCATTTTTCTATTATTCGGTATTCCAGAATTGGCTTTCAATAAGATCACCATGACTCCTTCCTGATATCTCTGCCATGGCAAAATGTCCATAAGTGTTTCAAATACGAGGTCTTGTGGTTTAGCTAAAATAGCATGTGGAGTGTCATTTCAAATGATGTTCAAATATACCAATTTACCTTTCAAACTTTAAAATGCTTCTATATCCTGATAATTTATTGTATTTATTGGAAGCATCTTTCTCCATGGGGAAGGGACATTTAAGGTACGTTTAAAGATTTGCTAATTTCTGTTACATGGCTAAAGTGCTCTTAAAAATAAGATGACAGATAACCTACATCTTATTCCTATTTCCCCTGCAATTTTTACTTAAAAAAAAGTAAAACAAGTTTTACTTTTTTAAGAATTTCCTTAAATGAAACCGAAAAAAAATAAAGTTATTTATACTGATTACATAACCCTCAGTGACCTGGTATGCTTATGTAAATAGGAGATGAGTCCAAAATCTCTACTCCATCTTATAACTGAAAGGTAGTCCATTGCTTTAAAAACTCAATAGTCTAAAGGAAATTGTCATCACACTGGAATAGGACCCATCGTTTCGCATGCATCGTTTGATTTATTGAGACATTCTCTGGGCTAAATATGGAAATCCATCTCTCTTGTCATGTCAATTTTTTTTTTTAGTATATCTCAGACCTTTTCCACAAAACAAAACAATATAGCTAATTCATCCAAAGCATTAATCAAGACTCATAACGACGGGTAGCTTATATTTCTTTAGAATTTACTAAGTGACTTTGCATCCAATTTCTCCTCTGATTTCTCCGAACAGCCCCGAGAAGCCAGGCAGGCCCGCCCAGGACCCCCGTTTCTGCAGACAGTTAAACTCACCCACAGAGATGTTAGTGATTTGCTGAAGGCTCACAGCCAGCCACCAGCTGACTTGGGATTTGAAGATAAATATTCTGAATAAATTGAGTGCTTTACACTTCATTCCCCTCATAAAAGCACAATTTCTAACAGTATTTAATAACTTTTATCTTTCTCTCCAAATTTATACCATTTTTATAACAAAACTTGACAAACCTTCACATCTATATTTTTTTTTATGGGAGATCTCTCATTTACTTCATAATATGAAATGGTCTAAGCTCATGCATGGATGCCCTGGCGAAAGTTGAGGTTTAAGGAATAGCACATTAAAATAATATGTTGGAGCCCTGACCGGTTTGGTTTGGCTCAGTGGATAGAGTGCCTGCGGACTGAAGGGTCCCAGGTTCGATTCCGGTCAAGGGCATGTACCTTGGTTACAGGCACATCCCCAGTAGAGGGTGTGCAGGAGGCAGCTGATCCATGTTTCTCTCCCATTGATGTTTGTAACTCTCTATCCCTCTCCCTTCCTCTCTGTAAAAAATCAATAAAATATATTTAAAAAATAATATGCTGCAATACATCATTTTCACTATCCCTGGGAACCGTGGTCATAGTGAACAATCCCAAAACACAATTTGCCAAGAAAAATAAATGAGCGGGGGGGAGAGGGAGAGAGGGAGAGAGGGAGAGAGGAAGAGGGAGAGGGGGAGAGGGGGAGGGAGGGAGAGAGAGAGAGAGAGAGAGAGAGAGAGAGATTGAGATTGATTGATTTTGTTCCACTTACTCATACATTCATTGGCTGATTCTTATATGTGCCCTGACCAGGGATCATCCCAGTCTTGGTGTATTGGGAGGATGCTCTTATCCACTGACTTACCCAACCTGGGCAAGACTAATTTTACTATTTGGTTATCCTAGTTTGTGAGCAAACTTATGATGTTAACTAGGTGATCTAATCATTTTAAATCAATACTGTAATTCAGACCCCATTGGAAATACAATTGAATAGCGATGTGTCTAAAATCTCCATCTAAGCCCACGGACAGCCAATGAATGGGGGCTGGCAGGAGGCGGAAGCCAGCACCATCTTGGAAATCCATTCGGGGTTGCCTTACACTCTTAGGACTGCAGCTCACATGAGACCGTATGTGTGCGCTGCCTCTGTTCTGTTAGCTCACAGCCTTGAGTATGTCTAGGGGTTCCTGCTAGACTTCTGCAGGGCAGAGAGCAGTAAGTGGTATTTTGAGCAGATGCTCGGCAAACATCTCCTCATCCACACTCCAGAAGAACCAAAATATATGTGGCAATTGGTAAAGTTTAGGAAAGTAAGAAAAATCTCATCATCTTCTACGTAGTGCTCTCTGACCATGACAGTGGGGTGTCTCATCTGTCAAAGGGTCACCTCGCTCACCCTTTGGCTGAATATACATGTGACTCAGAGCTTCTAGTGTAGTGGTTCTCAACCTGTGGGTTGCGACCCCTTTGGTGGTCGAACGACCCTTTCACAGGGATCGCCTAAGACCATCCTGCATATCAGATATTTACATGACGATTCATAACAGGAGAAACATCACAGTGATGAAGGAGCAACGAAAATAATTTTATGGTTGGGTCACAACATGAGGAACTGTATTTAAAGGGCCAGAAGGTTGAGAGCCACTGTTCTAGTGTCTGATGGATATGGACGCAGTGACCCCGAGGCCTTCCAGAACCCGTGCAGCAAGGCAAAGTAGGGCGCATGTCCTTATTCTCATCTTCATTTCTTGTTGTTTTCTTTAGTCGAAGCGTCACCAGCTGAGTGATGGATGCCTATGATTTTGCTCATGATCGTCTTCTTATTTCTTTCATTACTTCGTGTGTCTAAAACACTCCCACCATCCACATTCCATTCACTTAATATAATCATCATCTGACAATATTTGAAACCAATTCTCATTCATCATGCATTTCTGCCAGCGCTTCCCGTGAGTCATTTGTATCGAAGTGCTTGTCATCTTCGAAGAGCCAGGCTCATGTTCCCTATGTGCAGTCCAATACAAAAACACTTGTTCACAAATAAATATTTGCTCTAATTCATCATGTATTAATTACATCCATTGAGGGATTTCTTTATTATGGTTTAATTTTGAACTATTTATTTATTTATTTATTAGGCAAGTCCAAAGAGAAATTTAATTTATTTCATATTTGCAGCTATTTTCACATATATGCATTTCTATCTTGGAAATATAACTTCATAAAAAGTCCTTTTTCCCATTTCTCTTAGGCTATAGAAATATAAAAGCGAATTCCTCAGTATTCAGAGCTACTAAAAATAATTATTTAGAGTACTCAGATATGCCTTTTTTTTAAAAATCACACATGGGTATGCATAAGAGTTATTATTTTACTGAACAGATATGGCATGTTCTAAACTTTTTATTATATAAAACTAGAAACAGCAGTTCAAGCAAAAAGCTGTGTGTTAGTACAATTATAATATTTCAGAATCTAAAATTCCTCTCTGTAGGAAATGCTGTGGAAGTTTGTTAAAGCATTTTGCGTAAACTTAGCTGGCCATAATGCCCCGTTTTTTGTTCTGCTTTGAAAGGCAGCTCTTCAATGACTCAATAATAAATTCTCTTTCTTCCTGTGGGAGAAGACACTAGAAGCGATTAGAGGATTTGCAACAGAGCTATAATTTAAGACTGAACAACTTGCTAGTCTAGATACTATTCCCCTTTATTCACAACTAACCATCGCTAGCTTTGTGTCTAGGAAGGTTTTCTGTTTTCAGTCAAGGAAAGAAAGAGGAAAATGCATCTCTTTCTGTCCTTCGTCATAATGGAGGTTTTGATCATTTCTACAGTAAAAAAACAAAACAAAAGCAACTTTGTTAAACCAGTCACATCCTGAAATATATTTGCGTTTGGAAACCATGTTAAATATGACAACAGCAAAAACGCACTAGCGCTTTGTGGGAAAACCAGTCCATGGAATAAGCGTGGGAGGATACTAATGAGTCCCTATAAGTTATTAAAATGTGTTAATCTGTTTTTTCCCATTGTAAAAAGGCGAAGGGATGGAAAATATTTTAAAAACCTAAAGTATGGGTATATCAGGATAGATCAAGTCTAAGAGCAATTCCAGAAAAAGATGTACAGGTAATAATAAAAAATATGAAAGTCAAAGAATAATATTATCCTCAAACTGAATGGTTCTACTGAGTACCAAGGATGATAAAAGATAGTAGGTCAGTAGATGACAGACAGACAGACAGTAGATAGGTAGATAAAATTTTACTCCACCCTGGATAAGGATTACATTACACCTATAAGGACACATTTCAATATTACACTCGGAGGGAAAGTGAGGAGACAGGTTTTCTTTAATTTAGGGTCTGAAAGGAAGGATGGTATCTTGTCATGAGGATACACAGCACAGAGAGCAGAAACAGCCTCTGGGAGAGGGAAGCGCTCCCTGCCACACCAAATTCTCACCGACGAATGTCTGGTTTCAAAAGATGAAGCCTTGGTAGGCAGAGGTCACAGAAGAACTGTCAGGAGTGTGGCTGACTTCTGCTGCCCCAGCCTTGGACAGGCGGTGCCACCAGCTGGAGCAGCCCATCCCTCACCTTCAGCAGGGATGCGCTGGAGACCCCTGACTGGACCCCGTGTATGTATCCTTCTAGAGCAGCGGTTCTCAACCTGTGGG
>NW_006290034.1:3123861-3124739 GCF_000327345.1 Myotis davidii
TATTTATATGATGATTCATACAGTAGCAAAATTACAGTTATGAAGTAGCAACAAAAATAATTTTAAGGTTGGGGGTCACCACAACATGAGGAACTGTGTTAAAGGGCCGCGGCATTAGGAAGGTTGAGAATTACTGGTCTAGAGGTTAAGCGTTGAACACCATTCTGGTTCATGATCAGCAATCTTCACCATCATCCTGAAACCCTCCCCTGTGACACTAATGGCGCAAGAACGTTCCTGAACTCAAGGCTGTGGACGCAGAGCAGGTTCATGATCCAAGTGCCTGCCTGGGCCGTGCTAGAGAACAGCCAGACCAGATGTTGGCTTATCCAGCAAAACAAAGAACAACAACAAAACGTTCCCAGGAAGAATGTGCCAGGTGTTCTGTCAAAACAAACCAATCAGAATCCCACAATGACAACAAAGGAGCTACATCAGGCTAGGATTTACCGTATTTGCTGGCGTATAAGACGACTGGGCGTATAAGACGACCCCCTAACATTTCCACTCAAAATACAGAGTTTGTTATATACTCGCCGTATAAGACTACCCCCTCTTCCGCACACCTTCCACACACCAAATAAAAGGTAAAACAATATCAGATTTGATTTTAACATTTTAATTTATATTCAAATGCTTATAACATGCAGGAAAACTGTCACAAGGCTGTATGTAATCAAACATATACGTAAAACAGTGCAAGTTTATTACCGGTAAACATACCGGTAATTCACTAAAGAAAACACACTCTATAGACTGGTACCATAGATGCTTCTCAGGAACACAGGCAAGCAGCCCACAACCTAGAGGGACTGTCAATGATAGAAGAAAGATAACAAATAGAGGTAGAGAGCAAGTGCCGGGCAAGTCCCTAGCAA
>NW_006290034.1:3125099-3146983 GCF_000327345.1 Myotis davidii
GCATACACCCCAGCGCTGCTGATGCCTGAACGGTATGTGGAATGAAGTGGGCGGGCATCGGGAGGCCACTATGGCACGGGGCAAGCACTATGGGCAGTCTATCTGAAGTGTACCCGGCGTATAAGACGACCCCCCACTTGGAGGCATATTTTTCAGGGCCAAAAAATCGTCTTATACGCCGGCAAATACGGTATCTTTGGCAGCATTAAATGTTAACAGAGAATCTCATTTTTTTCCTTTTTTGACACGTCAGAGTTTCTCTTATTTTCTGGACATAGTCAGGTACTGGAGGGGCGGATTGTTCTGAAATGTTAAATCAACCATACGAGATTATTTATGAGTTATTCTGTGACAGGGCAATCTGCTGTAATTGTCGCTACCCTCTTGGCTTTGCAATGAAAGTGTATTTGTTTTGTCCACTTGTTTCTTGAACTTCTCATCAGACCAGGATTGGGGCACAGCCCAACGTTAGGCAGATTTGAAGAATCCATACCGTACTTGTGAGCAGCCCTCCCTACTCGCCCTCCCCCTTCTGCCTGCCCCGCGTCCAATCCGTGCATGCGAGACCTCCAGCCAGGCCTTCACTGGGCCCTGCCGCTGGCACTTCCCGCCTACGGAATGGCCTCCCTCTGATTTGTGTCATGTCCCCTTCTTAGAACTAAGACCATCCCTTTGGGACACAGAATTACAAGGTCTTGACATATAGCCTGGGAATCACAGTGCAGCGCACACTCAGAAGCCAGGTGTCTGCAGCCCGTCCGCCTTATTAGTTTGCGGAGCTGACATGACAAGGGACCACACGTGGAGGCTTGAACAACAGAAAGTTACGGTCTTACAGTTCTCGGGACTAGAAGTGTGAGGTGAAGGAGTTGGTAGGGTCAGCTCCTCTTACAGACAATGAAGGTTGGTCTGTTTCATGTTCTCTCCTAGTTTCTGGTGGGTCGGTGGCAATGTTTCTGCTTCCGTGGCTTGCAGAAGAATCACTAGATTTGCGCCTTCATCTGTACATGGGGTTCTCCGTGTGTGTGTGTGTGTGTGTGTGTGTGTGTGTGTGTGTCCACATTTCTCCTTTAAAAAAGTATTTTATTGATTTCAGAGAGGAAGAGAGAGATAGAAACATCAATGATGAGAGAGCATCATCGATTGGCTGTCTCCTATACACCCCCTACTGGGGATCTAGCCTGCAACCCAGGCATGTGCCCTGACCAGGAATTGAAACTTGACTTCCTGGTTCATAGGTTGACACTCAACCACTGAGACATGCGGGCGGGGCCCAATTTCTCCTTTTGTGTGGCTACCATTCATATTGGATTAGGGGCCCACCCTTCTTTAGTATGACCTCATATTAAGTTAACCAATTACTTCTTCAACAACCCTATTCCAAATAACCTAGCATTCTAAGGTATTGGGGGTTTGGACTTCAAGACATGAATCAGGTGACACTAATAAACCTGTAACAACGTCTCATAGTAATCTCTCTGAGCGAAAGTTTTTATAGCCAGTACCACTGCAATTTAATTTCTAAAATTTCCTAAACCTGTCTTTTTCATCCCTAAAAATTCCTGTTTCAACAGAGTGTTTATAAAGATTGACAGAATTAATCCCTAGAGAGCACCTAGAACAAAGCCTGGGACATCATAAGCACTATCGGAAATGAGTAAATACATCTCTAATATTAATCCATGTTAACAAACCCCTGAACTTTATGAGAGCTATAGTTAGTTCTTTTCAACAGGCAGTACTTTCTGGTTATTTTTCACATGGCAGGTAAGTGGCACTGGGGAAAGAATCATGGCACCCACCACTAAGTGCTGTTTTTAATTCCTGCATATGGTCAGCAGGCATTACAAAATCACTCCGCTCATCACCAGAAAGGCTTTCAATAGAGTGTTCCAGTAACTCTCCGCTATCTCGCCATGCATTTCAGGGGTCCATGTGACTGCTATTCTTCATCGTTTCATTCAGGAAATTGCTACTGTAGTTTGCTTTATGTGCAAAATTTTTAGATTTTTAACATAAAATTTTAAATGAACATTATCATACGTTAATGTGGATTTTTTTTTAAAAAAGAAACAATGCCAGAATATTTCCTCAGGCTATTTAAAGTAAGGTGCAAACAGATTCAGTACTGTTAATATGTAAATGAACCCCATACTGCATTCTGATACAGCTGTATAAATGTTTGTACTTCTGTAAGCTTGATAATAATAAAGCTCTGAGGTTATTTTTATACACATATTTTCTAAAAACCCATTAACACCTTTACCACCTGCTTGCATTTCGTGTTTTATGTTGTGATATTGACAAAATGATGGGGTTCTTGCTGTAATCTGGCCTGCACATTATTTTTAAGTGTGCTGCAAACTCATATGAATAGAGATTGTAAGGAGCATTTTTAGGCAATTAAAAAATGAGCATGAACCCAAGATTCCAAAGTGATGGAAAGAATTTAAATATTGCAATTACAAGTTCAGGCCTTCAAAAGAATGCTATTTCCTGTTTTGACAACTTAGATCTTAGCTTTTGTTTATTCATTCATTTAAAATTATTTGTTTTTGAAAGTATTAAAGCATTACATATGCCCCTTTCTTCCCCCATTGACCTCTTCTAGCTTGCTACCCTCACCCACTCTCCTCCTCCCCCCAGGCCCTCACCGCACTATTGTCTGTGTCCTTGGGATATGCATATATGCATACAATGTCTTTGGTTAATCCAGCCGTGGGCAAACTACGGCCAGTTTGAAATGAATAAAACTAAAAAAAAAAAAAAAAAGACCTTACCCCTTTATGTAATGATGTTTACTTTGAATTTATATTAGTTCACACAAACACTCCATCCATGCTTTTGTTCCGGCCCTCTGGTCCAGTTTAAGAACCCATTGTGGCCCTGGAGTCAAAAAGTTTGCCCACCCCTGGTTAATCTCTTCCTAGTCAACTCCCCCCCGCCCCCCCTCACCTTCTCTCTGAGGTCTTTTTTTTAATCAACTTAATTAAGGTATAATTTCCATACAATGAACAGATATATAAAAAATATAATTTGATAAATTTTGACTTTTGTTGATATTCATCCACCACCACATTCAAAATAACACCCACTGCCCCTAATGTTTCCTAGTAAACTTTCATAACCACTCCCTCCTGGCCTTGCCCTGCCTCACTCTCTGATCCCAGGGCATCTCTGCCCTGCTTTCTTCCACTATAGGCTAGTTTGCAGTTTCTAAAATAATGCATACATAGAACCATACAGGATGGACATAGTTATCTTTGTCTCACCCCGTCACTCAGCGTAATTTTGTTAGATTTATTCGATTTATCCATGTTGATGTATCAAGAGTTTTTGTTTTGTTTATTGCTGAAAATATTACATTGCTGAGCTATATTATAGTTTGTCCATTTACCTATTAATGGCCATCTGGGTTCCTTCCAGTTTTTGACTATTACAAGTGAAGGAGTCATGAATATTACCGCACAGAGTATATGGCATAATATCCTAGTGCAGTGGTCGGCAAACCGCACTCGTGAGCCACATGCGGCTCTTTGGCCCCGTGGCATGGGCCACGAAGTTTCAATCACACTGTACGTGTGCGTCCGCACGTGGTATTTTGTGGAAGAGCCACACTCAAGGGGGCCAGTTTGCCGACCGCTGTGCTAGTGTGTTTTGCATTTGCATTTTACTAATGGTTTTCTTTTCATCTCACTGGTCACACCTTTGTTTCTTGGCTGGTTTGTCATGCTCACCTTTATAGAAAAAGAGATGATATTGCAAAGTACTCTGGGAAGGGAAGAAATTGTCTCATTCCATTTTAGCTCAGGATGTTCCCAAAACATTCCTTTGTGTCTTAGACATGATCTATGTTCCTATTGGGCCCAGGTTGTGAAGAGCAGGATCCAGAAGATAATTTCCATTTGTTTTGAGTTTTAATTTTTTAATTTTGCTGTGTTTTATTTATGTGTGTGTTTTTTTAGCACTACTGCTTGAGGCAGTTGGTGCCAAACTCCTGAGACGGAAAAGGGTCAGACTCATCTAAGTGACAATGGCCACATCTGACTTGAGACAGAAGGAAGATTTGAAGCGGTACCTCTGCAAAGAAATGATCTCCTCCCCAATCTTTAAAACATGTCCTAGAACTCTGAAGCATGCTATGAAATAACAGAACACATCCTTTTGATATAAAATTGGATGAGTCTACTGACATCGTAGAACATGGAGATCACGTCTGTCATCTGTTATTAGTGATCGGACTCTGCTAAAAATAACTATTTCGTAAGCTCCTTTCTATATCAAACATGGCCAATATTTTCAAATTTTATGATTTTCCATCAATAAAAACAAAAACTAAATCCCAAAAAACAGTGATTAGAAAAATTTGGTACTCTGTGCACAAGGCCCGTTATTGTCCGTAGGAATTCACTTTCATACTCATGAAACAAAGTGAAATTATAAATGAGATACCAAGTTTTTAACAAGTGAGATATGTGAATTTTCCCATACTCTGAGCAAGAAAGTAAATTCTATTATGTCACTGTGCTACAGGGAACATTAGTGACTCCTGGGGTTTGGTAATAGGACTTCGTGTGTTTTACCTCTAGGTCATTTGGTAATTTTAAGTGACCCGTGGAGACTTAAATGTTTTATGCTGTTTTCTATCTCTGTGACAGCAGGATCAGAGGAAAGATAAATAAGATCAACCTTTAAGTATGAAAAAACACACACCCATAAATGAATATAAAAGAGCAATTCATATTCCTATCCCAAGAAACAGCTGATGAAAATGTTTTGATTAAAACATTTAAAATTATGAAAATTAACCAAACCCAAGAATGAATTGGGCCCTTGGTATATTTTGAATGTGGCCTTTAATGTTGAACTCTGAAGTCAGTGAACAGGTAAACTGTGGTGAAATAAGAGTTAGAAAAATAGCATATTTACTAACTCTGACGTTAAAGCATACTAATGAATGATACATTTACACCAAGCCCAATAATAAGAAACCTTTCAACAACAGATCCAAACAAATTCAGTCTGTGTTCTTTTCCTATAATAGAACATAGATTCTAACTCCAGTCCTTACTTGACCTAGAGGACGAAATATAATGTAAGTCAGGTGAGGGGAAAAGCCAGTCAATCTAATGGTTTGCAGTCACCTAAGACATTTTTTCCAGACTCCAGTCAGGAGTCTATTTGGATTTGATCTGAGCCAAGGCTTCCAAATGTGGACTGAATTACACTGTCCTCCCCTGGCCATGCAGCTTGCAGATCGTAACTAATGGGACACAGACTTCATAATTTGTGAGCCAATCAACACAAGGAGCTAATGACACCCCATTGTTTTGTTCTCCGGAGAACCAGGCTTTTCTTCTCTAACTGGTACAGAGTCACAGCACCTGCTCCTCACCTCACTTTCTGCTACTCTCCCTGAAAATACACTAACTGGAAGGTCAATGACTCAGCTCTGGAGACGCTGGGCGCCCATGCTGACCATTTTTCTTTCCATGATGTTATTTGATTATTTCGTTGCCAACACAGATATTTTTGCACATAAAAAGGTTCATTGTCTTTTTCCCAAGACAGGATGTGCTCTGAAATGACGATCATGAACGAATTAAGTAAACAGTGATTCAAAACTTTCAACTAAATTGAGTACACTGAACCATGTTTGCTATAGAATCCTCGGACGTTAACTCCTTATTAAATGGAATATTTACTGTTCCAATATGTTTAATGTTTCTGTTACTGAAAAATAAAGAAGCTCTGCTATTGAGAAACTTCTTTCATTTCTCAGACCCAGCACTGTCAGTAAACCTGGTGAGTTCATCTGACATAAAGAGGGATGGGCCCCTTCACAGGTAGAATTCATTCTAGAGAGGTCCATGGCTTTTATTCCAGCTCAGGTGTACATTAGAATTAAGAATAAAGTGCCTTTTGACTTCACATCACTTAAAGTGTCATATGTATAAATTAGGTTTCACTCAGTGAGTAAAAAACAGAGTTTATTTCAGACAGGCCTAGATTAAATCCATGCTCAAGCATTCTCTTGTCTGACTGTCCAGTGACTTGGCTATTGGTAGCTCTGATTTGTACTCTGATACTATCTTATGGAGTATGACAAAGAAAAATAAAACAATGGCCAAAACTGGTTTGGCTCAGTGGATAGAGCATCGGCCTGCGGACTGAAATGTCCCGGGTTCGATTCCGGTCGGGGGTATGTGCCTCTGTTGCGGGCACATCCCCGGTAGGAGATGTGCGGGAGGCAGCTGGTCGATGTTTCTCTCTCGTCGATGTTTCTAACTCTCTCTCTCTCTCTCTTCCTCTCTGTAAAAAATCAATAAAATATATTTAAAAAACAAACAAAAAAAACACAATGGATGTAAAATGCTCCCCATGGTCCCTGACACTCAGGAGGCAAATAACAATAGGAGTGGGTACTATTATGAATATGTAAGAATAGAGCAGCAGTTCTCAACCTGTGGGTCGCCAACTGTGGGTTGCGACCCCTTTGAGGGTCGAATGACCCTTTCACAGGGGGCGCCTAAGACCATCGGAAAACACATATATGATTACATATTGTTTTTGTGATTAAACACTATGCTTTAATTATGTTCAATTTGTAACCATGAAAATACATCCTGCATATCAGATATTTACATGATGATTCATAACAGTAGCAACATCACAGTTATGAAGTAGCAACGAAAATAACTTTATGGTTGGGGGTCCCCACCACATGAGGAACTGTATTAAAGGGCCGCGGCATTAGGAAGGTTGAGAACCACTGCCTTAGAGAATTGGATCAGGAGTCTTATACTATATTACGGTCCACGGTGCCTCCTGACACAGAGGTAAATTTCCTAAGGTATTCATTCATTCAATAAACACTGCCGAGTGTCTCATGTGTGGTGCATATATAACAAAAGTTGACAAAAACTCATCCTCCCGTGGATGGAGAAAACATAAAAAAGCACATTTTTCAAAATACAATTCAATACATAAATAAAATACTTCATGAATCAAGGAGCAAAAAGTTAAGTAAGGATAGTTGGGATTGCTTGGGGGTTTATGTTGATATCAATCTCACTTTACTTTCTATGTATAATGTGAGTTGGGGGTCAAGGTTCTTTTTTTTTTCCATGAGGATGTTGGGTTTTTCAGGTTTTTCTTTCTCTAAGCACTTCATCTTTCCCATTGGTAATTCTCACCTGATTTTTCCATTGGTTTTTAGGTCTGGAAGGGAGGAGGAAAAACAGAGAGAGAGAGAAACATTGATGTGAGAGAGACACATCGATCAGTTGCCTCCCACATGAGCCCAGGCCAGGGCTGGGGATCGAGTCTGCAATACAGGTACATGCCCTTGACCAAACTTGAACCCAGGACCCTTCAGTCTGAAGGCTGATGCTCTGTCCACTGAGCCAAACGGGCTAGGGCATACTTTTTCCATTGGATTGTTTTCAACTTTAGCTAGCTAGATAGATGGATAGGTAATCTCACAAATGTGGATCAATTTCTCGCCTGTCTATTCTGTTTTATTTATCTATTTGTCTCTTTTTATTACAGTATCACACAGGAAGAGTGTTTAAATATGAAAGAAATTTCAAATATGTGTGAGATGGATCATCTGATTTTATTTAGATTTTAAAATATGAGATAAAATATCAAAATAGCAGGCGTTATTTTGATCACTGAGTACATTACTAATGGTATGAGTAAAAGAAAAAATGAATTCCACACAAATGCTATCCTCGAATAAACATTAAGCAAATGAAAGGCTGATGGATGATACACGATACAGACAATATTTTATTTGTCATTACTTTTCATGGGCCATTTTGGAGCCATCAACTGAAAATGTAAAAAATAAAAATGAAGAAAAGAGATTCTAGAATATTAGCGCCACTAGAAGATTTTAAAAGAGAGGAGAAATCTCTGTCACACCTACTTGCACAAACAGGCACATGACAAGTCTACGCTGGATGAATGGATGCATGCATACAGCAACCACTATCCTCAAAATACAGACTGCTCTGACCCAAATCTACAGTTATGATTGACACAAGCTATTTTGAGATGAGTTATGAATAGGTACTCCAGGGGTGGGCAAACATAGGTTTATACTTGCTCCAATGAAAAATAATAAAATAATTAATACATAATAACAGAATATTTTGTGTACTCACAACTGTAACCTACTATTTTGTGTGCTCACAACTGTAAACCTACTATTTCCAACTCTTGGATTTCTCTGTGTTCATCTCCATCTCACCTCTCACAACTACAAAAGGCAGCACACACTCAAATTCTTCTCTTTCCAAAAAATTTTCCCATCTCTTTTAAGGTAACCTACCAAAAAGCAAAATGTCTTTACTGACTAATATTTCCCAGCTCACACTCAGCACCTGTAGTTTCACACATGAAAAAGCAACATTTCAGTATATTTGAATGGTTGACAAATTCCAAGTCTGTGAGGTGCTCACAGTCTGATAGAATTGTAACGCATTTATCTTTCTGGAGTTTGGATTTAGTGCAGGCCTCAGAATGTGGAAATACAACAAAACAAACCTCGCCACCCGGATGGCTGCAAGTCATAATATGTTTTTTACCTTTATTGCCATCATGTCTCTCCACAAATTCATCGGAGCGTGAAAATACACACACACAATTCCTGCCAAGTTTGTCAGAACAATAGCAAGTCGATCACCAAGAAAACATACACATGTAACATGATTTTGATGATAAGCTGTACCTTTAAAATGGAAATGAAAATTTCCAGGGCATCTCCTTTTTATATTGTAGACTTATGAAGAGCCTTTCTCATCTGAAGAAGTAAGTGGTTGACAAGTGCAGAGGAATGAAAACCTACCAGCTACAATGGACAGCGCTGAGGTAGAGCCCAGCATTTCCTTCCCACTGGCCACAGCGCCCCCAGTGGCTACAAAGCTCACTCCCATACAGGAGATGCCCAGGAAAGACAGCATCCTTGGGCAACCATGGGGAGGGACTGCACACTTTCAGGAGAATGAGAAAGTTAAATGCAAGATGTGTGAAGCCTGAGGTCAAAGACATTTTGAGACATAAATGTGGACAATTGTTTCAAGGGTCTTAAACATGAGACAAAAGCTGGCCATCTGAAGCTTTCTAATGGGCTCAAAAGTCACTTTTCTAATAACCTTCTCTGTTAAGAACTGAGGGTGGCTGAAATGGGCGCGGGTGGAGTCTCCTTCAGCAAGAGCCATCCTTCTGAATGTTAACTGAGCGCGCACTGACGCAGTTCACATTCTATGGGCGACAGTATATTGGCCCATCTCGTGTATTTCCCTCAGGAGTAATCAGAGGTCCTGGTGATGGTTTAGCTGGCCTGTGAGTGTTGTCCAAATGAGCAGTCTGAGAGGATGCTGAAGGAAATGTAGGACTTGCAAATTGAGAGAAGGACAAAGAAGGGAACATGTGGGCTTGCATAGTACTAAGACATTGATCCTTGGGTGCTGCCCACACCTGAACCCTGGGAATCAAGTCATTGAGAGCATGTTAGATATTCCATTATTAACTCCTGACAGAATCTATTCCTATAGTCAATCATTCAAAAAATAACTGTTGACGACTGTCTAATAAGTTCTTGGCACTGTGCAGGTTGCTGATAAAAAAAAGAATAAGAAAGGATACCCATCCTCAAGGGAATCACCAATTCATACGGATTCCAAATTGGTAAAAAATATCTGCAACAGGACGTTATAGGTGCTAGAATAAAGCTATTGCAGGTAGATGAACATAACGAAGAAAATCTAATCGATCCCACTTGGGAAGTGAATTGGTGGGAGCACAGAAAGATTCACAAAAGAGATGAAATTTGAGCAGAATTTTAAAGAAACAAAAGGATTTCAAAAGATGCAATAGAAAGAGAAGGAAATTTGAGAATGAAGAAATGTGTACAGGTACCTTCTTGCCAAAGATAAAAATATAAGTTAAAAAGCTCACATGTCTTTTTTTCTTTTTTGAAATGATTTCTTTGGTTGTTGTTAATCCTTACCAGAGGATATTATTTTTTTTCATTGATTTTTAAAGAGAGTGGAAGAGGGAGGGAAGAGAAACAGAGATGGGAGACACATCCATTAGTTGCCTCCCATGCTTACCCTGACAGGGCTGGGGATCGAAACTACAACCTAGGTACATGCCCTTGACCTGGAATTGAACTTGAGATCCTTCAGTCCGAGGGCCAACACTCTAACCACTGGCCAAGGCTCACATGTCCTGATGTGATGTTTCTACAGTGGCTGTTGATAATGAAGCCTAATTTGAAATATAATATCCCCTCAATTTAGGTGCGGGGTCTACTGGACTATGTTCACCACCTTTACCTGGAGCCTATTAAACATAAGCAAACAAGAATATAATCACAAAATGTGGAGATCTCTACTGATATCTGTTACTCCTTAGGAAAGAATTTTCTTTATGCACAGGCGTTGAAAGTCTGATCACGTAGTTTGAGGACAGAGAATCACATCTCTACCATGACATTGAAAGCAATTGTGGGGTAGTTTCAGACTATAATCTTCTGAAATATTGTGGTATTTCTTTGCATTAACCTGAGCACATTGGAGCTAATGCATTTGGTTACTAGAATTTCACAGATCACATTCACACAGTAGTTTATATTCTCTCCCTCCGATTTACTAATCCAACAAATGACAGGTTTGTTTTCAGTCACAACACAGAGAGGTAACTGAATTGTTTCCAATTTGGGAGGAAAAGTAATGCAGCTTTTTACAGTATGATCTTAAGGCTCTTAAGTAGGAGTATTAACAAGCAAAATTGTCTCCTTCCTCCATCCCCCAGTCTCTTCCCCAGAATGTCCACTTTTCTGTGTGTGTATGTGGGGGGAGGAGGGGGGGGTCAGTGTTCGCATGCATTGCCTGGGTGGAGGTGGACTAAGAAACGGGGATGGATTATCCTCCATGTTGCTGTTGCATGTTCAAAAGATGGAGGTCAGGATATGCTGAAACATAAAGGTTTAAAGAGATTCCTTCCTCCATGGTGCTCACCCTCAACCACCATGGCCTTCTGAAACCTGCCCGTCCTGCTTGACATGAAGGAAAGAATAAAAAGCTAAAAGAATCGGGCCTATTAGGCTGGATCCACCACAACAGACTGGAGACCCACCAGATGAGTCGTTTCCAACATGAAGAGAAATGCTCCCGGAAGGAGGACACCAGCATCGCTGAGAACTGGCCCTGGTTGCCCAGTTCTGCTGGGAGGAGCTGCCGTTACCGATGTGTGCTCCCTGTGTCAATGGGATGATGGGGACCCAGAACAGCTTAAGCCAGGTGGCGGCGCTTCAGGGCCAGGACATAAGGTGGATGCAATGACAGAATGAGCAGCAAGGTCAGAGCAGCGGCCAGGGCCCCCGGCCCACCACGACCTCCGGTGATGCTGGTGAAACGTGATGTTCCCGGGGCCAAGTATTTAAGTAGCCAGAGAATGTCCTGAAAATGTAAGTAACAGTTGACTACTTTTTGTTGTTGTTAATCTTCACCCAAATATATACATATTTTCCCCACTGATTTTAGGGAGAGTGGAATGGAGGGGGAGAGACAGAGAAAGAGACACATCGATGAGAGAGAGGCATAGATTGGTTGCCTCCTGAACACGGCCTGACTGGAGATGGGGATCCAGCTTGCAACTGAGGTACATGCCCTTGACTAAAATCAAACCCGAGACCCTTCCGTCCACAATCTGACACTCTAACCACTAAGCAAAACCAGCTAAGGCAGTAACAGTTGATTCTTGAATAACAGGGTTTGGGTGCACCGACCTCCAGGTGGTCAAAAGTCTGCGTGTAACTTTCAACTCTCCTAAACCATGCCATCTGTTGGTACCTGTAGGGGATTGCTTCCAGGTCCCCACCTGCCCCGTGGATAGCAATATCCGCCAATGCTCAGTCCCTTACGTAAGCTGGTGCAGAACAACGCATCCTGTGTGTACAACGGGTGAGCAGAACGCTGACATCACCCGCTAGCGGAGAGTCCGATCCTTTGCTGAGGGCCTAGAATCGGGCCTATGCCCACAGGCAGACCCTTTGACTAGAGGAGAGGCGGGGGCCCCTTGGAGAAAGACCAGGTAACAAGGGGTGGCCGACAGTCTCTGCTGTTGCTGCTCTTCGTTGGGCCAGCGTGCCTTTCCCCAGATGCTGGGACTGCTGGTGTCCAAGGCTCACAGCTGCGCTGGTACAGAGCACTGGCCTTGAGGAATGGGAGCTGCCTGGCCCAGGAGAGGGTGCGCTCATCCCCGACCCGGAGCTCCTGTGAGTGCCTACTGACAGACAGACAGACACCCTTGCCTTGGGTGGGAGCAACTGGGTGGTACCAGTGATGCTCCAGGAGGAAGCCAATCTCTAGCTGAGGCCACACCCTCGCTTCCCTTTCATTCCCTGCTCTGTCTTATTCCCCCAACTCCTCTTCTCCTAGAAACACACCCTGGCAAGATCACATTCACAAGTGACTGCACTGAAGCCGCTATCTCGGGCTCCTGCTTTAGAGGACCCAGCTGAGAACTGTGCTCAAAGTGCAAACCCTATCCCCATCCGGAGGCCGGAGGAGGCCTGATGGAGGCTTTGGATCCCAGGTGCCCTTCCAGATGTTCGGCAAAAGCAATGCTGGCTCTCCCAGATGCAGACTGCAAACCAGAGCTCCTCTGCGTACCCTGAGTTCCAGCGTCTGCAAAACTGGGGGAGTAACAGTGCTTATGGCCTAGTACAAGGGTCCTCAAACTACGGCCCGTGGGCCACATGCGAATACAAATATTGTATTGGTTCCCTTTTTGTTTTTTTACTTCAAAATAAGATATGTGCAGTATGCATAGGAATTTGTTCATAGTTTTTTTTAAAACTATAGTCCAGCCCTCCAATGGTCTGAGGGACAGTGAACTGGCCCCCTGTTTAAAAAGTTTGAGGACCCCTGGCCTAGTACATCCATGAAACAGTGCTCGTCACAGGCCTGGCTCAGCATAAGGGTTCCGTACATGGTAGCTGTTTCTACTATTTCTTTTTAATAGCTATTAGATGCTATTTCTTTATAAGACGCATTATAAGATATAATGATAATAATTACAAACATTAAATACATTTCTTCTATGTGGTAGGCACTGTCTTAAAGCATGTTATGTGCACCTATGTAATATTTTCAATTACTCTTTGAGATTAATATTATTCACATTTATGTTTTGCATCTGAGGAAACTGAGGAATGAATGGATATGTGGCTTGTCCAATTCTAGCAGCTGCTAAGCAGTGGAGATGGGATAATAACCCAAATTCTGGTGCCAGAGTCCTCTCTCCGTCACCACACTGGCCGCCTCAGTCATTAATCCTAATGACCACAAAAAACAACATTTAAGAAGTGACTAATTTGAGAGTTGATAGCATCTTTAAAAAAAAAAAATTTGGTCTCCCTTAATGCCTTAATACCATCATCATTTTCCTCTCAAAACTTTTTTTGGGAGTATTCAATCACTTGGATAGACTACATTTGAAATTTAAAAGATGCCAGTAAATGCCTTTTATTTTTACCCTTTGGTTCCTATTGTCATGCAAAGTGGTTAAGCCAGGGAAATATGTGGCTATTATGTTTTATCTGAGGGGATTTGGAAACAGCTTGATGCTCAATCTGCTTATATAAGTAATTTTTTTATATAGAATTTGAACCTTTACAGAGTTATTCTTATTGTGAAGATTAGCTTTTCAGAACTATTTTGTATTTTGATTTGCTGGAAATTCTTTAAATAATACAGGAAAGAAAATGCCTTCTTTGACTTCCGTGTCTTTTTTTAAAGCCCCTTTGATGACCGAAACTAGGAAGCTGATGGTTTAAATTATATAACTCCCATACTTTTGCGGTCAATTTTATATAATCAACACATTTTCCTAGTTCTAAAGGAAAGTATATCATTGATGGCATAACTGTAATAATAACTTGGTATATGTACCTGCCATTATGCTAAGCTGCTAACTGGTATAGTAATGCTAGGAAGTATTAAGTCCCTCATTTTACAACGAGGAGACCAGGCCTCTGAGGGTGCCCAGAATGAGCCACATGCACGGGTGCTGAGGGGCAGACCTGTAACAGGAACTGTAACATGGCAAAGCCCGTCCTTCCTATTGTCAGTATGTAATGCCACTTCCCTAGAGAGACAATTCAGAGCCATTCGATTCTGGGGACGTGGAGGATTTGCAGTGACCTGCGGAGGACTAGTGAAGAAGAGAAGAAATATGTTCCCTGGTAATGATCTTCTGCCGATGGACAGGACCAAAAGAAACCCAATAAATACAGTGACATTCGGGCAAGTGCATTTCCATTGATTCCTAAGAGGATGCAACTTTAGCCAATCATGCAATCAATTCGATGAAGAAAATCCAGTCTGATTGTTTATTGTGTGGATGCCTAAGAAGTGCAAAGAACACGGCAGGAAATCAGAGAGACCTGGTGTTGATTCCTAACTTACTTGTGCCTCATCTTCCTTGCCTATAGAATGAGGATAATATTGCCTTATGAGGATTCAAGATGAGGCGCCAGGAACATGATCGTTGCCACCCTCATCATTAGCCAGATGTTTTGTTTTGTTTTGTTAATCCTTACCAGAGGATATTTTTTCCCATTGATTTTTTTTTTAGAGAAAGTAGAAGAGAGGGAGGAGAGAGAGAAACATCAGTGTGAGAGAGATACGGGGATTGGCTGCCTCCTGTATTGAGCCCCAATCGGGGCAGGAGATCCAACCTACAACCCAGATAAGCGCCCTTGACCAGGAATTTTTATAGAGTTTCTGACAAGACTTTGGGGTTTTCTTTTCCTGTAGCAATACCACGACGCCACACATCCAATCTTTATGACACCAAGGTACCAGTAAACTAAAGCAACTAAAAAGAGCCAGTGACTTTAGTACCTAGGAAGGTGTTCACATTGGTTTGCTAACGTTGCTGTGCAAATTGCCACAAACAAGGTGGCTTAAAGCTACAGAAGTCTATTCCCTCACAGTTCTGGAGGCCAGAAGTCTAAAGCGAAGGTGTTGGCAGGGCCACACCCCCTCGGAAGGCTCTTAAGGGGAAGCTCCTTCCTCGCCTCTCCCTGGCTTGTGGGGGCTCCAGACATTCCTTGGCCTGTAGACGTATCACTCAAGTCTCTGCCTCGGTCATCACACGGCTGTCGATGTCTGTGTCCTCAGCTCCCCCTTATTACAAAGACACTGTCATCCTGGATTGAGGAGTCACCCTACTCCGGTAGGACCTCATCGTAACTAGTTCCATCTGCATTGGCCCTGTTTCCATGTAAGGCCTCATTCACAGGGACCGGGGCTTAAAAGTTCATTATCTCTTTTGGGGGAACACAATCAACCTATTAGATTCTTAAGGAAAGGAAGTGATTTTTAAGTACTGTCAAAGGAATGTCTCTCTTTCAGTGACCCGAGCCTTCTACTCCTTCACACTGGTCCTTGAGCCTATGTGACAAGTGCTCAATCCCTCCAGTGCAAGTCCTTTCTCACCTCCACGCCCCTGAGCTGTTACCATGGTGGGATGGCTACCCACAGACCACATATCCTTCTGGTTGCTGCCTGGCATCACACGCTCCCTGGCGGCACGTACGAGTATATTTCTGCCACAGTCACTTGGTTGTAAAAATCACTAACACAGCCGCAGTGTTGTGTTATTGGCCAGTGCCTAACAGTAGATAATTTATGTGAAGATTTTTATTCATTGTCAACATAGACCTGCAGGCAATACACAAATGAACCGATTTTCTGAAATAAATAAAACGCTCCAATATACTCATATATATTAGGTGTGCACTGTGTTGTGCACACACATGCGCACTATACGGGATGCTACTGGTAAAAAGAGAGCTCTGTGAATCACTGCTCACTGGGTTGTAAGATCAATTCAAGACTCGGCTCTGGATAACTCTAGAAGAGCCCGCTGACCAATTCTCTGCTTCCCACTGAAGGGACAACCATTAAGATGCCATCTCAAAGGTTTCATAGGTCTTTGTAAAGACACATCTATCTCTGTTACCTGGTGCAGTAGCCAATTGGTAACTTTGTTGTTGTTAAGTGTATTGTGTTAGTTTAGTCTCTTTCCTGAACCGGTCTTGGGACATCTGCCTAAGGCAGTGATGGCGAAATTATGACACGCATGTCAGAGGTGACATGCAAACTCATTTTTTTTGCTTGATTTTTCTTTGTTAAATGTCATTTAAATATATAAAATAAATATAAAAAATATAAGTCTTTGTTTTACTATGGTTGCAAATATCAAAAAATTTCTCTATGTGACACAGCACCAGAGTTAAGTTAGGGTTTTTCAAAATGCTGACACGCCGAGCTCAAAAGGTTCGCCATCACTGGTAAGGCATCTATAGTGCAGCAAAAAAAAAAAAAAAAAAGTAATACTAAATAAATTAATTAATTAAAAAGCTTTTGAATTGATACAAAAGGAGTCTGAAATCAGGGCTGGAGGCCCAGTTCTATTATTAAGCAGCTACGTGACACTGGGCAAATCTTTCCTCCTTCCCCTTTGAGCTGTGTTCTTTTTGTTTTCAAAGCCGGGACGATAACTTCCTTTCAGATGCAAGATTAAAAACATGAAAATGCTTTCTAAATTGGGAAGTGCCATCTGAAAGGTAGTTGCTGTTTTCAATATTTACTCCCAGAGTTTCTCTGTGGGTGTCCATTGCTTCTTTTTTCTTCTTCTTTTTTCCTCGCCGCACTCATAGACCGTTAACTGGATTGCTGTGAGAATGATACCTCTCTGGGAAGAAATAAAAAAATCCAACACAGGTGACTGCATCGAACCCTGTTTTTAACTCCATGATAATCTGAGAATAACCATTTGCTCTTGTGGAAGTGTATCCAGCCCAAATACCTGAATCAAAGCTTTAGCGATTTCTCTTTTTCTTTACAGAAGGTTGTGGGCCACGGGCACGGCTTGAAATAGCGAGCCCTGGGGAATGATTTCCATTCTGATCTCCTTCTGAAATGTTCCAGCGAAGAGAATAATTTCCATAGATTTCTTCTTCCTGCCACGTTTAATAAAGGCCTTCCCGGCGCCATCGCCTCATTTAAGGGAGGCGTGGGCTTCCGGGCCACTGTCAGCTGCCGGCTTCTGCGAGATGCCCCCTTCCTCTGGTGCATCGTTTCTATTTCTTGGCGGGTTACTAGTGCGGAAGGCGCCGCGTGGATAATGTCAGACACATTTGAAGTGAAAAAGGAAGGTTCCTGCTGGATTTGAATGAGATCATCTTGAAGGCTCTCATCTACCACAACCCTTCCCCATGAGCTGATGAGTTGGAAAAGGGAAGTTGGTAGAAAAAGAATAAAAAAGATGATAAAACGGGGGCGGGGGGGGGGAAGCTGGTGGTTAACAAATGCTAAGCCACTGTGTGATTAGCTCACAAGTTTACTTCTAGGTGAGCATCTCAGTGCCCAGGGGCTCAGCCTTTCCTCTCCTTTTCCTCTTCTCCTTCACCCTGCGGACCAGGGGGTGGGGCACCTTTGCTCTGCCGAGGGCCATTTGGATATTTATGACATAATTCGTGGGCCATACAAAAGTTACCAGCTTAAACATGCGTCTGATGTACTTGGTCAAACATTTAATTAACTCACCCCTGATGCCCTGGCAAGCCCAGGCCAAATGACTTTGAAGGCCTTAGATGGCCCTCGGGCCAGACATTCTCCACCCCTGCTGTATACCGAGATCTACACTGATTCTCATTATTGCCTAAAAAGGGAAGGGGTGGGGGAAACGCAGAAGTGGGATTTTATTGGACCGATGAGAGAACGGCATCTTCAGTATTATTCCCGTGAAAGTGTTACAACAGAGAGAGGCGGTAAGAAAACATGAACAGGAAACCTGCTCTGCTCCTTCCTTGGTGGTGCTAAGAGCATGTGCTCAACGTTGCCCCACATCTGCTGAGCCGTGGACAGAAGCCTGGGTGTTGCTGATGAAGTGGAAGGTGCAGACAGGGACTCACAGCAGGCCGCAGACAACGTTCCCCTTTGTCTTCGAGCTCTAGCCGAGCCTTCAAAAGCCATCGTGGGGGATGTGAAGTACTCTCCCATACTGCAGTGAAGATGCAGGTGACCTATGACAGCTGTTTAAAAACATGTTTCCAAACGACTTCTGAAAGCCAAGGTTCACTACTCACCACCTGCAACTCTAAGGGAGAGAGTCAAGAATGGGGGAGGATTGATGAGGCTGTGGAGAGGATCTGCTTGGAGAGGAGAGTAAGTGCACTGTGAGGTCCCCATTCTTGGATAAGGCAAGGCGGCAGATGGGGTGGGGTTAGGGACGCTCTGACACACGTCAATACTCAGAGCATGTCAACACCACCTAGGGCTATCCATGCACCACCTCACCAGTGAGCCAAAACGTAATATTTAGAGCAAACATTATTTCATTGTTATGTCTAGTCTTGTGTTTTTTGGTTCTTTTTTTTGCTAAAATGAATTAAATACGTTAGTCTTTTTGGATTCTTTTTCCTTTTTTTCTAACTGAATTTATTGGGGTGACACAGATTAATAAAACTACATAGGTTTCAGGTGTACAATATTATACTACACCATCTGTATATTGTATCATGTGTTCACCACCCCAAGTCAAGCCTCCTTCCATCACCATTACCCTCTTCCACTTCCCCCACCCCCCTTTCCCTCTGGCAATTGCTATACTGGATTCTGTTTCTAAGAGCCATGCAGGGAAATATTTTTTTCAGCAAATAAATATCAGTGAATAATTCATGGTGAGTAGTTAACAACTCATTTGACATGTCTAGTCAATGTGGAGATTCCTTAAATATTTATGGATTTACTAGAGGTCCTGTGCATGAATTTGTGCATGGGTGGGGTCCATCCAGCCCGCACCAATCGGGGCCAATCGAGCCAGGCTGGCTAGGGGGAGGGGCCACAGGTGGTTGGCTGGCTGGCCCTGGCCCCTGGTCGAACTCCAAGTAGAGGAGACAACTTGCATATTAGGCTTTTATTATATAGAATGAACTGCTGTTGGATTTTAGGTAGAACTGGCAAACTGGTGGGATGGCTCAAGAGAAGCCTATTTCCAGGGAGTTAAGGAACATCTCATGAAGGAACTTGTCCTCAGGGAAGTAGGACGCAGGGATGAAGACCTCACCCTTATGACAAAATCTAGGTCCCAGACTAGGATCTTGGGGACGGTGCTGGCTAGCTATTTTAGACCCATACCTGGGTCCAGGGGAAAGAAGGGGCTGTAAATAAATATGGAAAGAATAGTTTCACCAGCTCTGAAATGCATGGGGTAGGGAGACTCTAACAGGGTACAATCCCAAAGAGAACAACATGTTCTTCTCAACACCACCCTCTCCTGCACCGTGTCCTTGCTCGGGGGTGACATGGACCAACGTGAAGCTTTGAGGATTCAGAGAGGCCCCCAATGGGGAGGTCCTGATGCTGCTAAATACCTGGATTAAAAACAGACCCAACTGGAAATTTTCCAGAGATTTATCGGCACGGCAGTGAAGAATTCGTCATTTTGTAAGTGCCACCCTTCTATAACATTTCCATGGTCAAAATTCCATTCTATTTTCCATTTCTTGTTCCACAAAAGAGATTTATAAGGCAACAAAACCCTGAAAATGCAGTCCGTGAGCCTAATATGCCACTAGAGAATTTAAAAAAAGAAAAAAAGCAAGCAAGCAAAGGCCAACACAAACACCTGTGGCTCCGCGCCCGCGTGTTTATTTCCTCCAATAAAGCTGCCAGCCACGAACAGCTGCGCATGTTTCCCACAGCACCTCGTCTGGGCGGCGTTGGGTGAGCGCACTGCTGTTCCAGGTGTCATTGTCTTCTCAGCCCCTGGCATCCAGAGTGGATCATTTGCATGACAAACGATTGCATGGATTTTGGCAGAGAAGGACCTCTCTGCCCAGGGAAGATACTGAGGAAGGGACCTGCCACTGAGCCCCCCCAACATAGCTCTCATCTGCTTGGCTGGCGCCTTTGGACTCCTCTCGGCGTCTGTGGGCCGGAGGCCCTGGGTCCAGACGTCCATACTGCAGCTGCAGCAATAAACAGGCAGCTAAGTTCCCGGTCCTCTTGGAGTTAAACCCACCTTTGTGTTTGTCCCCCTGCAGACACGTTTGCTATATAAATGGAACAGACTAGCTGTGAAAAACTCAAAGTGGGTCAGTGATGACACCTCTTAATATCCCCCTGGTTCTTTTGAGTGTTCCAGGAAATGGAAGCACAGCCTCCCGTGGACTGATGGCGCTCTGCACGCACATAATCCATCCTTAATACCCTCCAACAGTCTGTAGTGTCGGCTGAAGGATAAAGTAGGTAAAAAAATAAAAAGGGCTTTGGGCAAAAGAATGGCAGCCTGGGTGGGTCATTATTCGCTCCATTTGGGAATGTACTCCAAGGAAGAAAGGAGCTCAGGAAGAAAGGGTTTCTGTGTGAGAAACAAGGGAGAGGAGAGAAACGTGGAGACGTGCAGAGTTGGAAGTGCGTCTTATTCTTCCTCTCTGGCAGGTAAAAGATTCTCCAGTTATGGTCAGACCTAAAAGTAAACACCAAATCAGGGTGTGGTCGTAGTCACTCAACCTCTGGATGAGACTAAATCAAAGACTGAAATGGCAAAACTTTCCTCAAGTCTTATTTGACTAAGTGGCCCTCACTCAATAAGTCCTTTCATTTGGACACAAGTTCTTGATGATGAGAGCACACTGTTGTGGTCTCCTGGAAGCCTGAAAAACTCAGAGATCCTAAATTTATTTTTACCTACTTTATCCTTCAACCGACACGACAGACTGTTGGAGGGTATGAAGGATGGATTATGTGTATGCAGAGCACCATCAGTTCCACTGGAGGCTGTGCTTCCATTTCCTAGCAAGAGCGAGGGGGGTGTATCTCAGAAAGAATGATGAGTTTGGCTATTATCACGTAGAGCTACTAGAATCAAAGAGATAAAAACTAGCAATGTTTCTGAGAGAGATGTATTACCAAAGTGCCATGCACCCTGATGAAAAAGACTACGTATTCTAACCCTAAAACTTCCCTTGTCCCCCAACTCTTAAGGTAAGAGAATTTGTTTAAGGACCAGAAGGGCACACCCCAGTGACTTTTTATGCTGTAATCAGAGGGAATATCAGCCAAGAAAAAGCCAAGTGCCCTGGAGTACAATGGACGGAATTGTTAATTCCATGAGAGAGAGAGAAACATTGATGTGAGAGAGAAACATTGATCAGTTGCCTCCCACACGTGCCTGTAACCTAGCTATGTGTCCTTAGGGGGAATCAAACCCCGCAACCTTTTAGTGGACAGGACGATGCTTCAACCAGCTGAGCGTACCTGCCTGCCTGCAGATTGTTGTTTTTAAACATTGGGTGTATAGCACTTTCAGTCATGAAAACAATAGAAGTCATGAAGGTGGGAAAACTAAAGTGCCAAGTTCTAATATAACAACACTAGAGGCCCGGTGCACAAAAATTTGTGCACTGGGGGGAAGATGGGGGGGGGTTGTCCCTCAGCCCGGCCTGCACCCATTTGCAGTTCAGGAACCCTTGGGGGATGTCCACTTGTTGACTTAGACCCATTCCCTGGGGGATCAGGCCTAAGCTTACAGTCAGACATCCTTCTGGCAGCCAGGGAGCCTTCAGGGGATGTCCAACTAAAGGCTTAGGCCCCCTAAGGATCGGGGCCTAAACCATTAGTTGGACATTCTTAGTGCTGCCACGGCGGTGGGAGAGGCTCCTGCCACCAACTCTGCGCTGGCCAGCCATGAGCCATCTTCTGGCTGAGTAGCACTCCCCATGTGGAAGTGCACTGACCACCAGGGGGCAGCTCCTGCATTGAGCGTCTGCCCCCTGGTGGCCAGTGCGCATC
>NW_006290034.1:3147016-3154740 GCF_000327345.1 Myotis davidii
AGATTTGTTCATGTAATGCAGATACATTTTAATTAATATTTTATTAACTTTTTATTGTTTTAATATTTTAATTTGAAATAATCTCATACATGTAAAAAAACTATAAAATACTACAGCATATCATATGTGTCCTTCACCCAATTTCTTAGGCGTTAATAATTTAAACATAACCATTATACAACTAACGGAATTTGGAATTATTTTTCTTATAATCTCTTTAATGTTACTTAATCCATTCACTTTGTTTTTGTTAATATTCACCCAAGGATATTTTTCCATTGAATTTTAGAGAGAGTGAAGAGAAAGGGAGAGACACATTGATTGGTTGCCTCCTGCACATGCTCTGATAGGGACTAGGGATCAAGCCAGCAACTGAGGTACATGCCCTTGACTGGAATCTAACCTGGGAGGGACCCTTCAGTCCAAGGGCTAATGCTCTATCCCCTGAGAAAAACAGGCCGTAGCTGAATTCATCTACTTTTAATCTATATGTGTCTTTATATTTCAAGTGGGTTTTGTTTTTGATTCACCCTCATAATCTGTCTTTTAATTGGTGCATTTATGCCACTGACTTTCAGAGTGTTTACTGATAGAGTTATTGCCATATCTGACGGCTTCTGGGGCTTCTGGCGTCGCCCACAGGGGCCTGGATGACGGCTTGCGCAGGCAGCTCGCACTGTCTCACCCTGCCTGCAGTATGCAAATTAGCCACCATCTTTGTTGGTGGTTAATTTGCATATCTCGTTGATTAGCCAATGGGAGGCATAGCAAAAGTATGGTCAATTACCATGTTTGGCTATTATTAGATAGGATCATAGAATGCTAACTAGCCTGGGGATCATAAGGAATGCTATCGCATCACAAGGCACGGGGAGCAGCCAGCAGACCCCACTGCTGTGTGGAAGCCGGCTGGAGCTGTTCTGATTAATCGTACATGGTCATCTAGAAGCTGCCCGATTAATCTCCGTGGATGGCAAAGAAGTAGAAAGTGACCTAGAAATGAGAAAAAGGAGAGAAGAGTCGTGGCAAAAGGCTCTTCTCTCTGGAAACCTAAGAACACCTTTGTACCCAGTGGGAAGCAGTTTGTTGAAGTCCTGTCTTACGTGCCAGGAAAAATACCTAATAAACCCTGATTCCTGCATAGAGGGAACAGGCAGAAGTGGAAGCCTTTACACCCACTAATGGGAAACAACCCCAGAGTCCGTGGCTTTTCAGTGGAGCTGGAGGAGCTCTTAAGTATAGAAACTTACAAGGTCTCTAAGATCAAAAGGGTCTTCTGAGCTCAAAACTGCCAGAAACTTGCTGGGTCAGCAGCGAATAAAAAAGGAAAATGGATCCTTGTATTCATCACTAGTTTATAAGAACCAGAAGCATAAACAAGTATGTTCAAAAGCTAAAGATTGTGGTAAATGTTAATATTCATAGATTATATTCATAATGCAATAGAGTCAAGAACAAGCGACATATTTTTACTGATGACCATATAACTAGGCACTGAGAATAGAACAAGGAGTCATAAAACCGCCTAATTGAGCTCCTAAATTGCACCATGACTTTGTACATAATGTTCAGCATCTTGGGATGTCAAATGCTTCATTTATATGAAATTATGACTGCATTCCATGGACTTCCTGTTCCTTTTCTCGCTAACCTTATTTGTTATTTATTTTCTTCAACTCTTGTCACAGAGGTATATTTATTTATTTATTAATTATTTTTTTAAAATTTTATTTTATTGATTTTTTACAGAGAGGAAGGGAGAGAGATAGAGTTAGAAACATCGATGAGAGAGAAACACCGATCAGCTGCCTCCTGCACATCTCCCACTGGGGATGTGCCCGCAACCAAGGTACATGCCCTTGACCGGAATCGAACCTGGGACCTTTCAGTCTGCGGGCCAATGCTCTATCCACTGAGGCAAACCGGTTTCGGCCACAAGGTATATTTCATTGATATACCTATAGATAATGAATGTCTACAAATAGGCACTTTCAAAATAAAATGTTAAACACAGTTTTAATATAATATTAAACACAGTTTTCAAGTCATATAAATCCAACTCAGTCAGTTATCTAGCTAAGTACACTTATGGAACCATCATTCAAACTAAGAAGCAGAACATTACTAACATGTTCCATCCCTATTAGCACTGAGTCCCGGCACGCCCATGTGTTTTCCCACGTGGGTAGTTGGGCTCCCTCTCAAGATGGCAGCCTCGGATTTCAGCATGCATGCTGCAGTGAGCAAGGTGAGCACTGCAGTCCTTTCTTACTTGGCCTTGGGGATCATGCTGCATCATATCCGTCACATTCTCCTGGTTCCAAGTCAGAAACCCACCTAGATGTAAGGGGAGAGCTTAAAGTGCGAAAGTGGACTCCGTTAGGAGTCCTCTGAGAGGTAGATGAAGTCAATGACACAGAAAATGTACTACGTTTTAAATTTAAATTTTAAAGTACTTTTTAAGTAAATGTATATTTAAAATAAATTCCTGATTATTTTCAAATTTCAAGTTTGAATTTAAAAATGTTCTTAGAAGAATAGTTCCAGAGTGAAATATTGAAAGAGCATACAGTATATCTCAGAAAATATATATAAAACAGTAAACACAGATATGCTGATAAAACTACTGGATTATAATAATTTGGGCCTCTAGGAAAAGTCACTTCTCAGTCAGGGACATTAGATTATTTATTAGACATTTTAAATTTATACCAGAGGACAATGAATAGCAGCTTAACACTATAGGAAAGACAACTTGAGCTAAGAATTTTAACCCAACTGTTATAAATATGCAAGTACACTGTATTTCCACAATAACTTCCTCAGAAAATATTATTTCCATACATACTTCTGAGGAATCTACTACAGAATTAGATTCGATTATCAAATCACAGAATAGACATCAATAAAAGTACTAGTGATGAATACAAGGATCCATTTTCTTTCAGAACCGAGACTAATAAAGGTTATAAAAAAAGAGATAAGTGGTTACAGTAATGGTTATAAAGGAGAGTAAGTATGTCATAACCATATGCTCTGATGGTGTAAGAAGGTTATAATCATCAAAAAAGAAGAAGAAAGTGAGGGGGTCACATGGAAGGTAGAATAAACTCTTGATTCCTTTACAGTTATTGAGAGTAAAATGTATTATTTTACATCAAATGCCATGGAAAGAGGGGAGAAGAAAACTGGTTAATAACTAATTTCCTTATTGCTCACAGTAGGGGGACAACAGCTAATGATAGCAAAAAAGAAAGATTATTGTCTTTAAACAGAGTTATTATACAAAGGTAAATATCTAAATAAAAATCTTCCTAAATGGAAAAATAAAGATTGAGTAAAGAAACCAACCCCATAATAAAATGCTATCTATATAAAATGGTCAGCACCGAACAGGACAAATATATCAATCATATCTAACACATAAATAAGCTTAACTCACCTAATAAGTAGAAAGATTTTTATATTGACTAACAAGAAGCCTAGTAGATAACAAAGTATCAAAGGGATTCAGAAGAGACTAGTCAACATCCACCAATGAGACAGAGGGTGTGAATGTCATAAAATGCAGATGATTCTAGTTCTCCTAAATAGCAAACTTCCTAAACCTTATCTCCACTATCTCCTTTCTTTATAGTACTGCTTTATTGCACCTATGGGTATTACTCTGGAGTATATTTTAAATTTTTAATTATTTACATATTGCATAGAGTATTTTTTGTTAATTCTCATAGGAGGATACTTTTTCCATTGATTTTCTAGAGAGAGTGGGAGGGAAGGAGGGAGGGAGATTGAGAGAAACATCAATATGAGAGAGAATATCAATTGGTTGCCTCCCACACTTGACCCAAATGGGCCAGGGATGAAACCTGCAATCCAGGCACAGGCCACCCTTGACTGAGAATCAAACCTGAGACCCTTTGGAGCTTGGGCTAACTCCTAACTACTGAGGAACACTGTCCAGGGCTGCATAGCATATTTTTACAAATGTGTACCGTTGAACCTTAATTACCTTGCCCATGATTTTCATGGAGTATACATTCTTATTATACCACTAGGGGCCCAGTGCATAAGATCATGCAAGACCCAGACCCCGTGCGCCGCGGGACCCAGAGTCAAGTCCCACTGGTGACGCGGGACGCAGCATCAAGGCACCTCCTGGTGACTGATCTTTGGTCGTTACGGCGATACGACCACTGGGATTTTATTATATAGATACTGGCACTACTTTTTGCTAAGGAATACATTTCTTTTGAATTAGGTATTACTCTTTGTTGCTTTTGGTGAGTTCTGAAATCCTCCAAAGCACCTATGTTGTTGTTATTACATTTTGTAGGATTTCATGCTTGACATCCATATTCTGTGCCTTGGTATGTAGACACATGGTGATACTAGAGGCCCAGTTCATGGATTCATGCACATTGGAAGGAAATTAACTAGAAGGTGGCCAGCAGGGCGGGATTGGGCGAGATGGGCCAGACACGCTCTAGAGCCAACCTCGCGTGGTCACTCCCTGGCCAGCCGCACCTGTGGCGGCGCTGGGGCTTGAAGGGCATCTGTTGAGTGATCAGGGTCCCTCCGGCTGGTGGGATACCTCAGCCTGGCCTGCGGGGATCAGGCCAAAACCAGTAGTCCGACATCCCCCGAGGGGTCCTGGAGTGCAAGAGGACACTCTGCAAAGCTGCTGTTGCTTGGCAGCTCCCGTGTTGAGCATCTGCCCCCTGGTGGTCATTGTGTGTCATAGCTACCGGCTGGTTGACTAGCTGCTTAGGCTTTTATATATATAGATAATTGCTATTTCTGAATCTCTAATTATACTTTTAAAGGGATCAATAGGAACCCTGCTCATCGTTAGTTTTTTGTTACTGTTTTGTTTTTTGCAGAACCCTCTTTTCATTCCTAGGTCATTAGTTGAGTTCTATATAATGCATACAGTTTCTATGCTTATATCAGGATATATTTCTTCCTTTAAGATAAAATCTATAAATAGACCAAAAATGTATTCCCCCTAATAATTTTCTCAATAATTTTGGGAAGTGGGTGTCTTTATCATTACTAACCAATATTAAAATGTGGTGAAGAAAAATGGGTTTATGCCAAAGAAAGCAATTACTCTCTTAAAAACTAGGAGTACTATCACAAGAAAATTCTAGAGGGAAAAAACTAAGTTAGCAAGGCCCATTTGACTCAATTGGTCACATTGGTGAATCTGTTAAGATTTTATTTAAAAAAATTACCAAACTCAGTATATTTGGTGAGACTCACAAACAAGAACACCAGCATCTTCTGATTTCTGGTTTCCTTCTTACTTCAAAGGATAACCTGACACCCAATGAGACATTTGTAGATGTTGATATATTCAAGTTCATGTACGTAAATGATTTTTAAATGTTACATCTTAGAAAAGCATTTGCAAATCACTCTGATATGTGCTCCTTGAATATAGGAACTTATTCATCTTTGTGTCTCCAGTATTTAGCACTATGGTTGGTAAATACTACTCAGTGAATGTGCATTGAATTAAAGAATAAATGTACAGGAAGTCACCTCTAGATCTAAAAGCCACAGCAATATGGTTTTTGCAGGGTTCCAACAATGTAAGAGATTGTGTGCTTGCATTTTTGCATGAAAAAGCGAGGTGTGTTAATGCCTCTTAATGGTTACGACATGGAGCTAAATTAGTAGAAACTAATGGGTCAAATGCATACAGACTGCATCTGATTGCTGTGTCCCAGCACCTACCGTGGTAGCAGTGGGTGTAAATGATGAATGGATAAAAAGATGATTAATGTGGCCATTTATTACTGAGAAAACAGGAACCGTGCAGCTTTGACTGAGATAACATGGAGTCTTCATATATTTTTGAAATTGTTGATTATGAAATAGCAAATACAGAGGACAGACCCCACTGATTTTTTTTTTAAAGCCAAATCTCTGATTATGTAATACACAGGCTTGCTTGCCTCTCGCTCGATACAAATCAGTACCTATGGTGAAAGGAACGGAATGCACCTACTCAGATCCTAATTGCATTTTCCGGGAGAAGCAAGAATCCTTTGCCAGGATTCAGAGAAATGGCAGTGTCACAACCAAATGCATGTAAGGGCAATTTAACTGAAATACCTCGCATATTTCTGAGCGCTGCTGGCAATCCTATTGGCTGATGAATGTCTATGTCCCTGTTCAGTGCTCACGCGTGTTCCTCGTGCTTTGCCACAAAGTACCGAGGGATGATTTCGCCGGCTCGGGGATAAGTAGTCTCCAGTCAAGGATGTAAGGAACGAAGTTCAAAAGCAAGGAGAAAACTTATAATACTATTTCAGCAATTTTGCATTTCATCATCATTTACATGCTTCACTTTCTATGTCTTTCCAAATAGCAGGCTCGATGTCTGCCTTCTGGGACCTGTGCCGTTGCAAGCTCACAATGGTGTGAAATGGTGACATTTCGCTTCCTGAATTTTGACAGCAAAATCTGGCATGCTCAGTCGCATGCGAGTGGATTTGTGGGTATGGCCAACAGCCACCTTTCTCTTCAGTGATGTGAAAAAAGATGTTTAAGTAAGAACAAGGAATATTTAAACAAACCACATTGTACACGTTTGGAAAACATACATGAGTCTTACTTTTGGTTGTATTTTCTAGTCCACCTAGTGAATTGCATTTCCCTCTTGCCTCCCAGTGGCCAAGACCCTTCTCCCACCTGTGCATGCGGTCCCCTCACTTGTCTTCTGTTCACTGGTCAGGTTCTCCATCTTTTTGTAGACTGCACACTTGTGTTCTCCTCCCAGAACCATCTCAGTCCCACTACATTTCTGAGTTTCTTCTTGCACTCATGGATAGTCTTCTTCTTGCTGCTTCATGACTGTTTATAAGTAAATAGACTGTGTATCCTTGTCTCTGTAATGGTAATGAGACTCCAAATGACGAGGGCTACTTATATTTTATTGTTTGCTACTTCACTACACTGAGTGGTAAATACAAAATTCAATGCATGTTTTTGAACCAAAATAAACATAAATTGAAGAATGCATTTGATATTAGAAAACCATAATCAAAAGCTTTATGAAAAAATGCTTTAAGATGGAGGGGAAATTGAGTGGACATTGTAGCATAACAGGGGCTACTGAACAGAAAGCTGCCACTGTAATTACAGAAATTGTATACCCCAGTGAGGAGGTTAATACAGGTCAGGCCTTCTGTTTTGGTTTCTACTGCAGAATAATGAACCTCAAAACTTACACCAACAGTAGCCATTCATCGTGGTTCTTGGCGCTGTGGCTGGTCTGAGTGTGTTTGGGTGGACCTTCTGTTCTCTGGCGTGTGGACTGAGCGACAATCACCTGGCAGCCAGTGAGCTGGAGACCCTCAGGCTGGCGGATGTCACGTCTGACAGGGCTGTTGGCTGGGAACTCTTCAAGGCTGTTGACCAAGGGGTGCTGTGGTGTTCATCCGTGTGCCATTTCCCTATGGCTTTGGGGACAGCAGTGTCTTCCTATTAGGAGAGGGGGCCTCTCCCTAAGGTGCGGGTTTTTCATAGAACGATAGTTGGATTCCAAAGTGCAATGTTCCAAGTGTTGCAGGCAGAAACCACAGTCCCTTTGGCACACACAGCACCTCTTCCAGCGGGTGCTGCTGGTTAAGACGAGGAATAATTCCAGCCCAGGAGAAACAAGGAAATCGATGCCATTTCTTGATAGGAGGAAGGGCAAGACTTTGCTGTCA
>NW_006290034.1:3155403-3169862 GCF_000327345.1 Myotis davidii
TATACAATTATAGGACACCAGGAGGCCAGGGAACGATCTGAAATCCTGCTACGCTGCCCACTCCCTCTCTGGCCCCTGAAGTAGCCCGGCCGCTGCTGATCAGGCCCTCCCCCAGCGCAGACGCACAGAGGCCCCTGCCGCCCCACCCCACAAGCCGACCCGTTATGGTGTCCAGTTAATTAGCATGTTTCTCTATTTTATACATAGATAGATAGGTAGATAGATATAATTATTAGCTCAGGGAAACGAAAAGTACATTATTAAACCAGCTTTGTAATTTCTATTACATTTTTATTAATTGGTTTTTAAAAGATTATTTACTTTGAAATAAATTTGACTGGGCATTTAAAGCAGCGCTTCCATAGGCGTAAATTCTAACACTACTACACTGGAGTGGGGAGAGGGGAGGGGGGAGGGGAGTAGAAGGCCAGAACCACAAGGATGAGGAGAACAAAAGGCCAAGACACACTGAAGAAAACTTCCGGAAGTGATTAAAGTAATTCTCAGGCCGCAAATTTAAGTGTTAAATTAAATGCAATCAAGTTCCCAAGCTCACGTTTATGAAAAATAAGTGGAGCTTTAAGGGCAAGTCTTTGTAGGGAAGATAAAAATGGGATTGCTAGACCAGTCCTGCACAGAGGGATGGGCAAAAAACCCCCAACAAATGTTGTCTCTTACCTAGAATTAAATATGTGTTTCAGCAAAGCTTTACCTCCAAGATTCTAAACTTCCAACTTTTAGTTCTCCTACTGTTAGTCACAATAAACATTCACCCAACGCGATACGAAAAAGAACTGCTCTGCGTGACCTGAGCCGTGCTTTCAAATCCCTGTTTTGGACACCAGTTGTGTCTGATTTTGGTGAAGGTCCCAGGTGCTCTGAAGTTAGATTTCACAGGAAGTTGAGATTCTCTTTCTTGAACTCAGTGAAATTCCTGAGCAATGTAAATCCCTTTGAAGTCAGGTTGATATGCCAACATGGAATCAAATTTCGTGAACTTCAAAGTTCGCTCTGTTGTAGGGGACATCCTGGTGAGGCTAGTTATTGCAAAAAGAAATGAGAATACGACCCGAACATTTTAACTAGCTTGGTTTCGAAAGTAGTACATACGTTTTCTCATTTTGTGAATATTCATCTTTCATATGCTCTAGACATTTAATGCTATAGTAGTATTACTATTATATTCCAAATTTTTACTTTATTTTATGCCATAAATGTTGGATGGCCTTACTTTAAATGGGAATTTTACTTTACTTTTTTTCTTACATGGAGGAATGTTGAAAGGAGCATAGAATTTAGAATCTTCGAAACTTCAAGAAGACCTCAGCTATGTTTTATTGGACAAACTGCACTCAAAAAATAATTTAAACGTTTTTATAAGAAAGAAATAACAGGGCACGTTTAAGTGTATAACATTCTGTTATAATCCATTTAAAACCTTGGATTAAAGTTCATTTCCTTTCTTCTTTTTCTCTCCATGGAACACTGAGAATTTTTAGGCTCATGAGTGTTCAGAAGAAGTTACTGCTTCATCACCCAACGTGAGAAATACATGGACAACTAGGGTTCTGTATAGAGGATTCTTGACTGACAGCTCGCTGAGTGCCTTGGATACGTCACCCCCTGCCTTCTGGCAGCCAGTGTTTTACCTTCTCTTGAGAGCCGTCCAGCAATCTGCCTAAGAGGAAAACAGCTGAGGAGGCAAGAAAACAAACCAGGAGAGGGAGCAGCCAGAAAGAGACCATACCTAGAGACCTTTTCTCTAAAAAAGAAAAAAATGTTTTTATTGATTTTAGAGAGAGGAAGGGAGAGGGGGAGAGAGATAGAAATAACAATGATGAGAATCCTTGATCAGCTGCCTCCTGCATACCCCACACATGGGCATGTGCCCTGACTGGGAACTCAACCTTGGCCTCTTGAGCCACACCGGTCATCCCCCCTCCCTCTTTTTTAATTGCTAAGAACTGAAAGTGAAGAAAACACTAGGACAGTGATGGCGAACCTATGACATGCGTGTCAGAGGTGACACGCAAACTCATTTTTTTGGTTGATTTTTGTTAAATGGCATTTAAATATATAAAATAAATATCAAAAATCTAAGTCTTTGTTTTACTATGGTTGCAAATATCAAAAAATTTCTCTATGTGATACAGCACCAGAGTTAAGTTAGGGTTTTTCAAAATGCTGACACACCGAGCTCAGAAGGTCCGCCATCACTGCCCTAGGAGATGATGTAAGAGAAGACTCCACGGAGCACTCTGGTTTAGTCACAAGGAGCGTGTGCATGATCTTGGCAAGAAAAGTTGATCGCACTGACTGGTAGGTGAGAAAGCCAGCGTGTGGGATCCTTTGTCCTCACGCCATGGGATACATGCAGCTAAGTACTGTAAGACAAGCAGAACACCCACAAATCCAAAAACCCTGTAGCCCAGGGACTGAATCCTGACGGGCGGGAGGGAGGGTAGAGGGATGCACAGATACTGCGCCTTACGTGAGACCATCCAGACCTGCAAGAGAGCAGAGTGGGACTGGGCAGCAGCCCCCGGGAAAAGACATTAGAGTCCTTTTACCTCATTTATAAAATTGGCATACTAATACCAGGTCGACAATTACAGAACTCTGCCGGAATCTTAATTGGAAGGCCACTGCTTATCTACCATCCCTCTGTGCTATTCTTTGTTTTGCAGGAGAAAAGCTGAGACTCTTGGCCGAATAAAACATGAGAAAAAGAATAAGTCTGCTATCCTTTGGAAAGTATTTTCTTGAATTTGTATTCCTTTGAAGTGATAATCAGACGATGTCTTGGAAGACCAATTTTTTAAAAATGTTCCCTACAGATCACTTTATAGATTGATACTCCCACAGAACATGTTCACAGGTGCCGGGTTTGAGGCATTTTTCACATGTTCAAAATATGAATGCTCTTACCAATGTGTGACAATTATTTCTATAAAAAGTACAAAAAGTTAGTAGCTGTGGACAGCAGGGCTGGCCTTTGCTTTAAACCCTGAGGTCAGCCTGCTGTTTCTTCAAAATGAGAGACCATCTTTAATTGCTGTACCTTTGTGACCTGCCATTGTTTCTTTTCTACTGACCATGTCGTGTGTGTTGAAACAGTGCTTCAAGATGCTCCTGAAGTATGACTTTAAAAATATATATTTTATTGATTTCAGAGAGGAAGGTAGAGGAAGAGAGAGAGAGAGAAAAACATTCAATGATGACAGAGGATCATGGATCGGCTGCCTCCTGCATGGCCCCTACTGGGAATCGAGCCCGCAACCCGGGCATGGGCCTGACCAGGAATCGAACTGTGACCTCCTGGTTCATAGGTTGATGCTCAACCACTGAGCCATGCTGGCTGGGCTGAAGTATGACTTTGATGTGTCTGATGCTAAAGACATAGAGGGAAACTTAAAAACATGCTGGGAAAGTAACCTTAGAGGGTTTCTATAGCAGCACGTACCCTTAATATTGCTGAAACCTTTCTTTTTATGTAGTAGCTTTGAAACTGCCATTCCCACATTTACCTGTCTGTTACACATTTAAACTTTTTCCTACTTTCTGTACCAGAGAATGTCTCAAATAAAAATGTTTTGTTGAGATGGTCAATAATCAATATTTACTATCGCTTCATACATCTGGTGTAGCCAGGTCGGCAGCACGAGTTAAGCTTTGAAGGCCTGGACTCTGGTGTTTTAATTACACCGAGGCGTCAGACAGCTAATCATTCATCTCTTCATTTTTCATGGAAGTAGACTCTTAATTAAAATAACAGCATAAAGTATTGAACTGCCCACTCATTACTGAGTAAAACAAGAAGAGGGACCGACTATAGAACACTTTAAAGAAATACAGCCACCGGAGTACAAGTTAACAATGTCCAAGTAGCCAGCCGGCCATCTGGCCGTGGCACCTGCTGCTCATTCACTACCAGTGTTCATTGGCATGGTCTGTATTGGGGGTGGTGGGGTAAAGGCAAAGAAGAATTTTCCTCACTAGAAGAATCATTCTAGAGACACGAATGTATCTATATCTTCTATATATTGATATATCTGTCTATTGCTCCTTTTCATATATCTATATCTATAGATTTATCTACCTATCTACATATATGCTTCTTTTCATTAGAAGCTCATCGTTTATTACTACATTTAATTATTTGCTCTTTGGGATAATAATCTGTCCTATCACTCTTGTCCCATCTTGGGGAATAGACCTGCTTGCACCTGCCAACAGGTGAACTGAACTGATCTGCAACGGCCTTGCTGTATAGTTTGGTGAAAGGAGATCTGGGGTATGTAGAAACCAACAAGACAGGGCCACTCCCTTCCATGAGGGATTCAGACAGTACCCTGAAAGTGGAGGCGAGCGTTGTCATGGTGTGGAGCCTGGTTTTAGACACAGACAGTGTGTTCTCAGTGACCTAATTACTACTTTGGATGAGGGTAGCAATTGATAAATTTTTATTATGATCACCACTTTCATTTGTCTTTAACAAAATGGTAATAGTACCAAGCTTTATTTCAGTTAATATATTTATTTAACCCCTTACTCTGACTTACAGAAAGTAAATCATTTGAGCATCAATGCTTATTTTTGGCCACATCCATACAAGTAAATCAGTCTGATAAAATGATCTGAAACTAAGGTTTGAACTCAAGAGACCCAATAGAAGTGTGTGTGTGTGTGTGTGTGTGTGTGTGTGTGTGTGTGTGTGTGTGTGTGAGAGAGAGAGAGAGAGAGAGAGAGAGAGACCTCTGACACCTTAATCCTGCTCATACTTACTGCTGGTAGAAAGGTCTTTCATAGTAACATATTCTTCCATGAGGGGCTATGTATCATACATGTTCTTCTCTAAGTATAAGAATTGGCCTTAAACCCTGATGGATTTAAGATTTCCTATTCAGACAAAATAGGTTAAACAGTAATAGAAGGTGTAGCCGGTCTTGAGAACACTCAAGACATTAGCATTGACAGTTTAATAACTATGTAAACTCAAGTTAAAATTTCAAAGTTTCAGCTTACTTAACCTGATAGTAAATTTTACAGGATATTTTCCATCCCCAGGGAGGATCTGCAAATTTTCTCTCCATCCCAACAGAACCAGGTCAGAAGCCTAGCTTGGGACAGGTGGCCACCCCTGAACCCAGCGACCATGTCCACTGCGCGAGGACAAGACGGAGTCAGTGTGGATAAACAGGGAAAAGGAGGGTGTGCATGTGTGCAGGTCTCTCAGCAGCGTTCCCATCCCTGGCAGTGTGTTTCTCCTGTTTCAGCTCATCCGTAAGCACAGCACCAGCTCTGATTCGAGCACAGCTGCTGTTGGCTTGGGGATGAGTGTTGCTTATCCATGGTGGATGCTGCATAATTGGGTTAACAGAGCTCCATCATCAATATGCAGTTTCTGAATGTTATAGCTTACCCATATGGTATCAGCCAGATCATTATTAATTCCCTTTGTTTTAGGATAATACTACACAATAATATACCCAAATACAATGCTATTTCTTTTTTAAAAATATATTTTTATTGATTTCAGAGAGGAAGGGAGAGGGAGAGAGATAGAAACATCAACCATGAGAGAGAATCATTGATTGACTGCCTCGTGCGCACCCCTTACTGGGGAACGAGCCCACAACCTGGGCATGTGCCCTAACTGGGAATTGAACTGTGATCTCGTGGTTCATAGGTCGATGCTCAACCACTGAGCCACCCCGGCTGGGCTACAATGCTATTTCTAAACAGAACATTTTGCATGAGGTCCTGGATGTGTCATCCAAGCCTCCTTGGCAGAACTGCTCTATTCAGCAGAAATGAAAGACTGCTCTCTCTGTAAATAGAGACATCACACTTGAGGCAGAAAATATAAATCACGCCATCAGTTCTAGAACAGCGCGACCCTCAAACTGTGAGTCTGCCTCGTTTGTTCTATTACACACGTGAGAATTCTATATTAATCTGCCTGCTATTACCAGTGAGACTCTCAGTAATAGGTGCCGAACGAGGGGGCTGGCAAGCACTTTGAAAACCTGGTAAATGGGAAACTATGCCAAAAAGACACCAATGGGAAAATATAATCCTCAAAAAAAGTAGGGGAGTTTCTTCGAGGCAGTAAAATAGCATCCTCTGTGGCCATCTTTGCTTTATGTTCTAACCTGAATGACATGAATAAGTGTGACTCAGAGCTGAAACAATTTCCCATCTGGAAGCCACCCATCCCATCTTTTCCTTTTGTTGTCAGTGCAGCCAATGACGCCTTTGGGCATAAATGAAGAATGTGTTCAGATAGGCTGCAAAGGAGAGCCCTACTAACCACACTCGGAAAAGCTACGCCAAACATACCCTCGGTTCTATACTGTCCTCAGCAAACTCAAAACTGAGTAAAAAGAGGACGTGTCTATGTTTCTGCTCAGAATTATATTTACCAGCCTACCTGCTTGATTATGGTGGGAAATGTTAATGTTTGCCCTGAAACAGTGCCTTAAGGAACCCCCCAAATAATACAATTTAAAAATAATTTATTTCAAAGGTGAACTATGTCACTGATTGATGTCCAGGTGCTGCTGTGTACATTTATCTAACACTGAAATCTGTTCTCTCTCTATATAAAAGCCTAAGCGACCGTCCGACTGTTCAACCGTCCGACAGGTAACTATGATGCACAATGACCACCAGGGGGCAGATGCTCAACGCAGGAGCTGCCAAACTGAGGTGACTTGGCAACTGTGGTTCTTTTTTTTTTTTTAATATATTTTATTGATTTTTTTACAGAGAGGAAGGGAGAGGGATAGAGAGTTAGAAACATTGATGAGAGAGAAACATTGATCAGCTGCCTCCTGCACACCCCCTACTGGGGATGTGCCTGCAACCAAGGTACGTGCCCTAGACCGGAATCGAACCTGGGACCTTTAAGTCCGCAGGCCAATGCTCTATCCACTGAGCCAAACCAGTTAGGGTGGCAACTGTGGTTCTTAAGTGACACACCCAGAACCAGAGAGGAGAGAGCCTGATTCCGGGGTGCGTCACCTGAGAACCACCCTCTTGCAATCTGGGACCCCTCAGGGGATGTCAGAGAACCATTTTTGGCCTGATTCCCGCAGTGACAGGTAACTATGACGCACAATGACCACCAGGGGGCAGATGCTCAACGCAGGAGCTGCCAAACTGAGGTGACTTGGCAACTGTGGTTCTTAAGTGATACACCCAGAACCAGAGAGGAGAGAGCTCGATTCCAGGGTGCGTCCCCCGAAAACCACCCTCTTGCAATCCAGGACCCCTCAGGGGCTGTCAGATAGCCAGTTTCAGCCGGATCCCCACAGGCCAGGCCAAGGGACCTCACCGGTGCACGAATCCATGCACCAGTCCTCTAGTAAAGAAATAAACCATTAAGTAAACATCCAGTATCTAAAGGGTGATGAGTGCCATAGAGAGAAGTAATGCAGGGAAAAAATAATGGGCCACAGGGTTAGAGGTGGTTGGGGTTGCGATTTTAGGGTGGCCTGGGAAAGCCTCCATGAGAAGATGCATTTGAGTCAAGACCTGGAGGAGGAGACCCAGCTCCGCCCCACTGGCTGCCACCCAGAACCACCTGCATTAGTCCCTGCACCAGAGCCAGCGCTGCGAGGCAAAAGACCCGAGCGTGAGTTTTCTTTCTTTTTCTTTTTGTTTTCCTGCTCACTCCTAGGACACCCTTCGAGCCACAGCGCTGCCCCAGGAATTCTGATTAATTTCCTCTGAATGTGCATGAATCTGTGCACCAGGCCACTAGTTGACCAGCTCCACCCCACTGGCTACCACCCAGAACCACCTGCATTAGTCCCTGGACCAGAGCCAGTGCTGCGAGCCAAAAGTTTTCTTTTTTTTTCTTTTTGTTTTCCCGCTCACTCCTAGGACGCCCTTCGAGCCACAGCGCTGCCCCAGGGATTCTGATTAATTTCCTCTGAATGTGCATGAATGTGTGCACCAGGCCACTAGTTTATTTAATAAATGCTATTACTTACACCGTGCTGAACAGAAGATGACTTAAAAGCAGTTCAATCCCTAACCCAAAATATTCTGTTTTTCATCTGAAGATCAGGTAGGTGTCAGGTATTTATAATAAAATAAAGAGGATATGCTATGTCAAAATGAAGGCTCATCCAAAGACCTTATGGACTATGAGCAGCTAAACATCACAACTCATTGGCAACATCAGGAGAGTCTTCTTGGAGGAGGTGGCTCTTCACCAAATAAAGATTCAAGACTTGCTGGCACTTTGATAAACAGATATGAGAACAACATAATTACTGGACAAGTAATGCATCAGACATATAATCACTACTTAATCAATGCTAATTAAGCCTACATTCCAGTTTCTAGATGACATAAGTGAAGAAAGCGACTTAGACAAGAACAACCCAGTTTGAGGAGCAGCCATGAGACAAGTGCTTGCAGCATGTGGTTCTTGAAAGATAAGTCTCAGGCATTAGATAGGAGTTGGGGGAGCAACTGCAGGAGGAAGGCCTCGGAGATACTGTATTCTATTAGATACTAGAGGCTGGGTGCATGGCATTCATGCACTGAGGTGGGGAGGTTGCTCAGTCCAGCCTGCACCATTTAGCAGTCTGGGAACCCTCAGGGGATGTCCAACTGACGGCTTAGGCCCACTCCCCGGCCATCCTTGGTGCTGACACAGAGGCGGAGAAGCTCTGCCACCACCGCTGAACTCGCCAGCCGTCAACCCGGCTTATGGCTGAGCGGCACTCCCCCTGGTAGTCAGTGCATGTCATAGTGACGTGTTGTTCCACCGGTCGGTTGATTTGCATATTACCTTTTTATTATATAGGATGCCTGGAGGGGTGCTTGAAGTTTTGAAAAGAACTGAGCTGTCACAGTCATACTTAAGTAGATTGATTTGCCCATAGGCTATAGGGTGGATTCTGGACGAGAAACCTGGAGGCAGGAAGATCAATTCGGAGGCTTTTGCAAGAGTCCTTTGGACAGACAGGCCCTTCACAAATATGCTGCCTCCTTCCTTCTGAGCACATGCAAGATGCCAGGGCCTCGCCCAGGGGGAGCTAGAGCCACCCTGTGACCTGCTCCCCTTACACACAAAACAACACAACATATACCCAAGACCTCATGGGTAGAACATTTGAGAATCAGGGCATGTTTAATGTGGGAATATTTCTAAATGCAGGGAGGGCCTCAAAGACCTGGCGCAGCCACGGGTGAACAGTTAATTCTGTGGCTGAGTGTGAAATTCTTTTGCACCTAAGATGGGGTGTTCCTCTTACTCTCTTGTCTGTGGAGAGACAGAGACAGGTGTTAGGCTCTAGATTACAGGATGTGCCGGCCGGACGACGAATGCCACTGAACAGAGATTTAGGTGCAAGTGTTCTCTACCCAGTACACCTCCCTAAAATTCCCTGCACTCTGGTGTTTTTCTCTGTTAAAATGAAGAGCTTACACTGCTCTGTCCATAAGATCTCTTTTTTGCTCCAAAAAATTCTGCCACGTGCTGATTAATGCCTATCCATGGAGGAGTTTCAATGACAAAAAGATTCTTGGACACACACGTTTGAGACCACCAGGCACGATTAACATGCCCCCCAGCTCAGCCTGTGCATTCCATTGTAAGTGTAATGCATGGAAACAGACGGGGCATACACGTATAGACAATGACCATAGGACCAAGAAACAAATCATGGAGGGTTTTTCCCTGGAAAACTGAATTTTGGCTGTTTAATCTGATCACAGACTCCCAGAACTAGCACAAGTCCGGAGTGTGATTGATCTTTTTAAAGCAATATTTCTCTTTGTCACCTCATGATATCCCTTATATTCAAATTTCTGGCCTCTCTTCCTTTTACAAAGTATCAACGGAAATCCCTTTGTCCAGTTCATCTCTAAATATGTTAGGTATCCACACGAGTTGACACTGTAGAGTTCAATAGCTTTGTCCTGTTGCTTATTGGTTATTGGTTCACCTTTTGACCACATGTAATGTGTCACATGACACCATATGGGCCAGCCGGAGAGAGGGCTAGTCAGCTCATCGACAACATAAAATGGGCAAACATGCTCCCTGCGACCTCTAATGAGGAAGATAAAAGGGTGCAGATGCAGAAAATGGCAGTGTGAGCAGCTATCCTTCTGAAGAAAATGAGAAGCTGTGAGCCTGAGTGAAAAACTTTTGTAACATTATGGCTTATATATTCCCATTTCAGCCTATATTTTTGCTATAGCATTAGTTTCTGGGATAAGGGTGAGCTTTATTGGCAGTGAAACGGGAGGAGGGTACACACCCCAGATGAAATTCTCTGAGATGGACTATATTAAATGGAAATCATTAACTATTGATAATTCAATATGGGTGGAATGAAATATCAAAGGAGGAGATGACAGTCTCTAATGAAATAATGGTACCTAATGAGATTCCTCGCCACTCATCTTCACTCTCTAGATAAAATACATTCTTTCAAACTATTACTGCCACGATTTTCCAGCGGCTGGTTCTCCATTATATCCATGGCTATTTTCTTCCACTTAACCTGTGTAAGTGACTATTAGAGTTCAGATCAATTTCAAATGAATGTTCATCGGGCACCGGAGTGTCTCGGAGGCTTCCATCCCCCTCTGCATCCTGTCATGCGCCAGCTAACTTCTACTCTGCATGGCCCCATTTCCCGGGCACGGATGACCTCTGTTGTATCTTTTTTATTTTTATTTTTTTCCTGAAGGCACTTCAGGCTTCCACCATCGCTGGTACCACTGCATTTGGAAACATGGAGATATGGGCTACCCGCCAAATTATTTCTGAGCCCATCTTCCCCTATGACTTGGTGTCCAGCAGAGACTGTCCCTAAGAGGCAGTTCTGCACACATTTTCACACGATGCTCTGTACCCACCAGGGCCACATAACATAGAGTCGATGTTTATCAAAATACATAATTTTTTAATGAAGATACCCAGGAGTCTGTGTGTGATTCTCCCACTGGACCATGTTTTCATGCTTCACCCTACATCTTTTGCCACCACTGACACCTTTTATGTTTTTAAATTTGGCGGATGATGTGGCTGAGGGGCAGGGATGCAGGCACTGGAATGTGGACCTGCTGGAGAAAGCCCATCTCATGGATCAGTCAGATTCACCGTTCCTAGGCATAACCCAGAGAGACTGTGGAGCAGCCTGGCTCCTTTCTTTGTGGTAGGGGGTGAAATATGCAGCAATGTGTCTATGACTTCGCAGGAACGTGCTGGCATGCCCTTGACAACTGGGTGTCTACAGACTGAACGGAAGTCACAGGTCCCTGACATTTCCAGGCTGTGTCTCCCAGCCCCTAAGGCATGTATTTCTCCAAGGTTCCAAGCATCTTAGCCATCTGAAGTTTGTCTTGTCTCATCACCATGATGTCACCAATTCGTCTGTCATGGACTTGCATGATATTCAGTAAGATGCCCAGGCCATTAAGATCTTTATGGACCAGGTCATGACAGAGGGGGGCAGATTTACCAGAGCCTTGAGGCAACACTGAAAGTTAATGTTTTCCACCCACGTGGATGCAAATTCTTTCTCATTCTATTTTCTGATTAGAATCTAAAAATAATGCATTTGCCAAAGGAAGTATTACAGGGCATCTATATCTATGTAAGGTTGACTAATTTGCTCTAGCAATCTTAACTCACCTGTCAGTCTAGGTGCAAGTGAGGGGCCTGTGATAGTCTGCAGTCCTCCTCCACGACCCCTGTATTTTCTGCAGGGATCATGGAGGCGTAAAGGCCAGAGATATGAAAGGAACCACCACCCTACATACTGCGGGTCTTTAGTGGTGGCACTAATCTCCACCATCCTCGGGGAAGACAGTATTGTTTTAAATTGACTCGCTTGGCCAGGGTTTGGGGCAGTTTGAGAGGTTTCCGCTTGACCTTCTCCACCTATGATAACCCTTATCCCATTGGCCAAGGACCCAATGTGGAGATTTTTCCAACTACCAAGAACGTCAAATCAAATTATACTTTGGGACCAGAGACCTGACCCCTGGTCCTGTCAGATGGGTTTCAGCAAGTAGACCATTTAATCCTTTTTCTCCTCAGCCTCAACTGTAATGGAGAGCGGGAGCTGTGGAGACCTTTTGGATCTGTGGGTAGCAATATCAACTCAACCCCTTGAGAATCGTGACAGTCATCACTCACCCCATGTTCAGTCTCTAGTGACGTCTGCATGTGTTGAGAGAAAGAACTGTGGGACTCACTACGGTGTTACCTGCTTCAGTGTGGCCGCGGCCTCTCCTAGGAACTTGACTATCTTTTCAGTCAATGGATTCTGGACCTAAAATAATTTGGCTAATATCTAGGAACTGAGCAAGAGAACATGATGCGGGGGGCCAGGGGGGGGGGCTGTCTGGATCTACCCTTAGTATCCTGATTTCTCTCTCACTCTTTTTCTGGTCATAGACAACCCCTGGCACCTTCACAGATACACTAAACAATCTCTGCTGTTTCTTGCAGATCAGGGGCCCTTGGCTGCTTCTCCATGCAGGTGGCAAGAGTAACTGCGGTCTCTGACTCATAGAGGTTCTATCAGAGCCTGGCGTCTATTGCTTTGGGGACCCCATGCCTCCACTGACACTAATGTGACCACGTGTGTGACCACTTCTTCTGTCATTGTCTCTAGTCCATAGAAAGAGAGCTGCCCCTGAACTCTTTAGTGACGCTGGTGTGCCTTTCACCACCCCACTTCTGATGGCCTTGGAGGTGGCGTGTCCTCTGGGTCCTCCTTTGGAACATAATCCTCTGATAGATCTGCTTACCTTGTATAACATATCTATCATAATAAAAGCACAATATTCTAATTAGACCTGCTATCCTTCCAAACGACCTTCCAGATGAAGCCAGGGCGGCGAGGGAAGCCCGGATCCCAGGTGCCAGGGGGAAGCCGGTGCCGGGAGCCGGGGGAAGGAAGGCTTACTCTTGCAAGAATTTCGTGCATCGGGCCTCTAGTTCCATATAATTATCCCTGGCTTTTGGACACTAGGTCTTCCCCATCAGACATTAACATCTGCATGGTAGACAGCCTTAGTTGGAGGTTCTGGGGGCTGTAGCTACCACTCTCAGGGTCTGCGTCTGCTGCTCAGCCACTACAGCTCTTCCACAGCAGGAGATAAAGGTGTCCTTGTGAGCTGTCCAAAGGCCCTCTGTCGCTTACACTCCTCTATCTCTGACACTTGGCTTTTTACTATCCTTCTGTGGGCCATCAATGCAACTTACTAAGCTTGGCCACTACTGTGGTCAGCGCTGTTCCTTTCCATAGCCTTGAATGCCCGGACATTGCAAACTGGCACAGATGCTCATCTCCCCAGGGATACTGTCACAGGTCATCCTTTCAGCGAAATGTTTCCAGCTGGGGTGCAACCTTATGCCAGGCGCTAGGCACTAGGACAAGCATGGGCTCTTGTCCACAGGACAGCTGCTGGCCTCAAGATTTGCTCACTCCCAAGGAATCTGGCCTCAAAAACTGCATTGCATCCAGCTCAGTCATTCAAGATTTGCTTAATGGATGGGGTTCTCTCATCCCCTTGCCTACCATATACTTGGGAACTGAATCTCATGAACAGTGTTACATTTATGGGAACATGAGAATTTATTTCCTCCTTATTCTTGCCTGCTTTACTTTCCTCACCTTTGTTGTGAGAAAGAATGACAGGTCAGATGCTTTGTTTGGTAAATAATGCATTGATATCAGGATATGAGATAAAGTCTTTATTAGCGAGAAAAATGTTTTATGTTTTTTGAGTGCTGGAAGACTTAACCCCTTCCCCAACAATTTTTTTGTTAAAAACGTTTCTTTTTCAGACTAATTTTTTTATTTTGGTTCTACTGACATCTGTAAATATCACAGCAATGTCTCATTTGTAATTATTTTTTCTTCCCATTTTTGTGGTTAAGAATAGTATTTCCTCAGAAAGTTTCTACATGAAATTATTTAGAATGGTACGTATGTAGCTGGTTTTTGAAGGAAAAGTTTTTAGACGAGTATACTCGTCGACGACTGAAAAAAGAACATTTTGTGAAACCGTGTATACACGTTTCTGCCGGGGAAGGGGTTAAACCACTTCATACTTGCTCTCCGAGACTTTGTGACTGTTACTGAGGAGGTATATAAAATTGATAACCCTCTGACATCTGTAAATATCACAGCAATGTCTCATTTTTTATATTTTTTAAACACTCAAATAGCCATATTTTTCTTGATAATGTTATAGTGGTAATGGAAATATTCTGTATTTTTTAAGTACTCAGCCATTTATTTTAGTAAGTCTATATGGAATCAAGTTAAATTCTTACATTAGTTTTCTATTGCTGCATAATTAATTAAAATATAATGACTTAAAATAAGTATTATCTCGGTATTCTACAGGTCAGGAATGTCAGGGTGACATAGCAGGAGGCCTCTGGCTCAGGGTCTCTCAGCAGGTGT
>NW_006290034.1:3170019-3206039 GCF_000327345.1 Myotis davidii
TTTGCACACCCCACAATGGGAATGGAGTCCGCAATCGGGGCATGTGCCCTGACCAGAAATCAAACTGTGATCTCTTGGTTCATAGGTCGATGCTCACACCAGCTCAGTGATAGAATATTTTGTATATGTTGAGGATGATGTATTGCATAATACAAAGCACATTATGATCACGTAAGGCATTCTGTGTTTATTATTTATGTTGCTTGCCAGTGTGACCTTTGCCAGATTAATTTTTGGGAGCCTAATTTCTCCTGGAAAATTTGGGATAGTAATATAGATTCTTCCCATACCACGAAGTCATAGTTATTTTTTTTTTTCTCACAGTGGCCCTTAGTATGGATTCAATATACATTTCTTTAAAAAAAGATGGTTATTAGAAATGACTTTCTTTGTATGAATTATTCACTGGCATATAAAGCAGTTTTGTAAATTTGCAAATAACAGAGTTGTAATTTTTTTTATTCAACTAAAGTGTAACTAAGTTTTTATTAGTAAATACACACAATGGAAGTTTTTTTTTTTAAATAACTGTTACCATGTTTATGATTTGTCTTTTCTATGTGGAGAGCATACTATACTTGGATGAAGGGATACATAAGTCTTGGCTGGTTTCCCTCTTGCTCTGCTGCTCCGAATTATAAAACCACAAGAATAGGTCCCGCAGTGCTGGCCTTCCCAGCTGTTCTCTCCACACCCATCCGTCCCCTTGGCAGCCGCAGGCACCGCTGACCTGAGACTGTGACCTCTGAACCTTCAAGGTCTCCTTTCTTTATTTGTAACATGAGGGGAGGTGTGTGTGTGTGTGTGGGGGAGGCTAAGTGATTGGAGGGACCCCTCTGAGGTCTGTTAGTTTCCTGGAAGCTATTATTGGCTGCACCCATTTTCGCAAAGAACATTTCCTAAATACGATCCCTATAAAGAGAAATTCTTAATTCTTACAATGCTGGCTGCACACAGGGCTTGCCTTTGCTTCAATCAGGAATTACCACCTCACACTGATATGCTATTAGTTATTTCAGTGAGAGTAAGAAAGCATCTAGCTGAGTGTCCTGAGTATACTATCAATTTTATTTTTTTAATGTTAAGAATAATTTAAGCCATTGGGATAACCTGAAAGAAAAGTGCCGAGACTTATGAATATATTTTTATTAGATTTCATATTTCTCTCTATTGTTTTATAATATTTAAATTCTATGATCAATGTCATTGATGCTTACATAATGGCACAAAAACTATTATAAAGGACGGGGCAAAAGTAGGTTTATAGTTGTTCATATGGAAAATAGTACAAAAATTAATGAACAGTAATACAAGATTAAACTCTGTGTTTGGCATATTTACAATATAAACCTACCTTTTCCTACCCTGTATATTACAAGGTCAAATACATATTAGTTTTCTTTGTATTTTTTAAAATAAGGTGCTTTTTTTTGTTTCAATAAAAAATTTCACCAAGACTGAAATCTGCTTTTAGAGGTCATTTTGTTTTGTAGTGGAAATGGCTCTGCAGTGGAAATAGCAGAAATGAGGATTTTATACTGTGCTGCCACGTATGTTCCTTGTGCTTTGGCAAATGCTGCCGCCGTTCCTTACAATGTGGCCCTGAGGTGTCTGTGCAGCCTCCTCCGGGGCCAATGCAGAGAATAATGTGACCTGACACTGAAATAACTGCCCATGACTGAGGCAGCGTCCCAGCTGCTGGGGGAGAAGGTCAGAAACTCTGCCCTTCGGCTGGCAGAGCGGAGAGGATGATGCCCCCGGGACTTCCGCTGCGCGCACGCAGCCAGAGCCTTCCCTGCGCCAACATATTGACAGAGGACAGAGAGAGGTTTAATTAACTCAACAGCTAACCTCAAATGTTTAAAACAGTCTACAACTGGACACATAGAGATGGAGCCCATTACTTCTTTACGGTATGGGTCATTCATTTGCGGAGTGCCAACTACCTGACAGCATTTCCCGGGGTTCACTGTCTACTGGAGAAATGGAGATGAACACACTGATTAGACAAATGATTGCACAGTTACAGACTCTCACAGGCTAGGAGTCATGAGAGTATGGAAGAGGGGAACTGGAATCAGTGTTGGGAGGTCAGGAGGAGGAACTGAGGTGGTAACTCCATCAGGTTGAAGTCGTTTGCAAGCTCATAATCAACAGCAGCAAGGAAAGAGACAGGACTTGAACAGAGAGCATCGCAGGGGCCTCGGCCTACGGGAACTGTCGCATGCATAGCTATTTAGTAGTGGAAAACACCAAGGACTAGTGTGGTTGGGCAGAAAGAAAGAAGGAAAATAAAAGTGGACAAGTAGATTTGGGTTAATATCTTTAGAGAGCCAAAGAGTTGGAAATATTTTAATACTTGACCTTCTCAAATATAATTACAAAATGTACCAATCCATAAATAAAAGATTAACAACTTTTAATTTTTTAAGGAGAACAGGTTGATATATTTTCTGAAATATAAGAATATTTAAAAAATTATTTTCGGTGCCAATGTTTTATGACTTCCTGAGATCAAGCTACTTAGTGGAGATTCCAACACTGAGTGGGTGCTGAACATGCAAGGCATGTTACATATTTTGGCCTTTACTGAAAAAAAAGAAGAAGGGGTAACAACTCCAGTTTCAGAGGGAAAAACAATCTGGAGAGAGGAGAAAGGGAGGGGGCAAGTCCAGATGGGAGGTCATGCAGTAATACATTACAAAAGTGTTATGTTGAAAAGAAGTATGAAAGACAGACTTGATACACCATTAGAAGGTACAATTAAAACAGACAACATGGATGGACCTGGAGAGCAGTATGTTAAGTGAAATAAGCCAGTCAAAGAAAGATAAATATCACATGATCTCACTCATCTATGGAATATAATGAACAACATAAACTGATGAACAAAAACAGTTCGAGACAGAGAAGCATCGGTCTGACCGTCAAACCTCAGAGGGAAGGTAGGGAGGATGGGGGGGAGAGAGATAAGCCAAAGGCCTTGCATGCATGCATATAAGCCTAACCAATGAACGCAGACACCAGAGGGGTGAGGGCACGAGTGGGGGGGTTGGCGGGCAATGGGGGGATAAGGACACATATGTAATACCGTAATCAATAAAGAAAACAAATAAAACAGAAGTATTTGAGGTTTCTTGCCAACATGGATTGTATTTACTGAGATTCTGAATCCCGGAGGAGTTGGATGTTTCTGTTTTTGTTTTTCTTTAGTGGGGGTGCCGTAATTATAGGTCCGTGTTTAATTGTGGAGCGGGTTTGATAAATTCAAGTTGAAATATTAGAGTCAGAGGAGGGCTCTGGGCTGGGAGTATTGCTTTCAGGGTCATTGACTTGAGGAGAATACACTGCCTAGAGGAATTACAATGTTCACTCTTCAAGTAGCTGAAGAGAATCTGAAACGGACACCAAGAAGGATGAGGCAGGGAGATGTGAGTAAAATCCATAGAGGTGATAAAAGAGAAGCCCTGAGTAAAAGATCATTTGGCAAGCGAACCCCAAAGAGCAATTCAGTCTCCAAACAGACACAGGACAGCAAGCAGAGCCTGGGGATAAGGCAGGAAGCAGCCAGACCTCAGGAAACACAAACCCATGCATCTAGGTGTCTGTGGTTGGGCATTTATGTTCATTCATCTGGTTTGTTAAAAAAGACTTAATGGGCAGAGTCATTTTATAGCCTTTTAAAATGCAGTTACTAATTATTGATTGTCTATTATGAAACAAGAAGGACGGAGATAGAGAGAGGGGGTTAGAGGGAGGGAGAGAGTGAAAGAGCACAGGGGAAGGGAGAGAGAAAACACTTTTTGTTAGTAGGGGAATGTAGACAGTAAACAGTCAGTGTGTTAGGGAAGAAAATGCGTTACATCAGGGATTCAGGGGAAACTTGGATACAGTGACATCTGAGTGCAGCCTGAATGCAGTGAGAAAAGGGGAGATAGATGCACATTGAGGCTGGAGGGGACTTGGTTTGTCAATGGGCCTAGAAAGGGGTAGACATGAGACAACTGGTGGTCGAACTATGTATGGCTTCTGAAGTCATAAAAAGGATGATGGATTTGCCTTATTCTGAGACAAGAGACCATGAGCATTTCCTAGTGGAGACATTGCATGACTGCCCCCTGCTTTTAAGGGACTATCAAGGACGCTTTGGCTGCTGTGAAGAGAACAGACTGTAGGGAAGAGCTGGAACAGGAAGAGAAGTTAAGAAGCTATTCGAGTAATGTAGGGTCATCACAGTAGCCATCAGACGCAGGTACGGGAAGTGAAGAGAGGTAAAGGAATTGTAGATGATAAAGCAGACAACAAATCTGTTAAACACTTTTTGGTTTTGTTTGTTTTTTTCTACTTAGGGGAGTGAGGAGTGAGGAAGCTGATGTAGGAAGTGGTGAGGTGAGAAATGTGTGTGCCTTATTTGGGAGAATATACATTTAATTATGTAAGTAGCATGTGTTGAAGGGAATGGGAATAATCCAGGAGGAATTTTAATAGGAAAAGGTAGGAGAAAAAAACTGCTGGAGTGGTACACTTGAGCACTGAGCCTTTTGAAAGTATTGATTAAGCGATTTCTCTGTGCCAGGCACAGTCCCAGGGAGATTAAAAACTAAACACACAAAACACCCATTCTTAGAGAGCTTAATGCTAACGACTGGGGAGAGACAGTAAATACATTAAGTAAACAAATGCCATGTCAGTGCACATGTGTGAGAAAAATATACTTAAGATTTAAATAAATTTGGGAATAAAGAGTAAAATATAGCACTATTACCCCCTGCTATACGATGCTCCTGTAAACTCTATTAGTTTTCTTTCCCATACATTTCCCTGCACTTTAATTCTTGCACAATACGGTTGTACTTATTTCATAATGAGAAAGAGATAACAAGGTGGTTATTTGGCCAATGGGACAGCGTCAACAGGTGCGCTTTTCACTGGCATCAGACGCGCATCCCGTCTGAGCCTCGCCCTGCTTCTCCTGCTGGCCTTCCAATCCTTCTCTAAGCTCATTTCTGCAATAACCACGCCAGCCCCGTTCTGTCTGGGGACCTTCTGCTAGGAGGGTCCAGCCGACATAAAATACCAGGTTAGACAGTAATTCACGGCGGAACTGGGGTAAAAACCTAGCTTCCATCCAGTTAAATCATATGCTTTTCTCACCAGATCCTAGTGCTATTAGCTTAATGTCACGGAAGTTAATGGCAGATTATGTGCATTCATATACCTGCACATACAACAGGAGTCCAGATCAGCCGACATTTAAATTAGTGTTTATAAGCCAAAATTATGCCACGTGTGCACAAGTACACACACACACACCCCTTATGGAACAACATAAATATTATAACCAAATTTTTCCAATGACTTGACAATTTTAAAGGTCTTAAATAAAAAGAATCATGAACATTGTGTATAGCACTGAGAATTCAAATGGTGGATATGGTTAAGTAGGGCAAAAAAAAAATACTAGTTAAATGCCATTGAAACTGTCTCTCAATCATTTTGGTTCCTATTCAGATTAATTCTTAGTTCCCTCTTTATCAAGACTATATGGTCAGTGAAAATAGGAAATCCATGCCTTCTTTACATGTCAGAATCTTAAAAAAATAACAAAAAAATTACAAAAATCATCAAGAATAAGGAGGAGAGGGAGCTCAGTATTGTTTTGGGTTGTTTTACAGTTAAAAAAACCTTAAATATCCCTTATAATTCCTACTTAGATTGCACATCACTTCTGAACCAACCGTCGTGTCTGAGGCTGCCTTCTTAGACTGGACAATTCTGCCCAGTCCTGGGGCAGGGGGGTGAGGCCAGGACTCAATGGTGGAATTGTGGTGGCCGTGAGAGAAGGTAGCTTCCAGAAGGACTTACAGTGGGACGCACCTAAAGTCCTCTTCTATCTAATTACACTTTTTAGAACCGCCACATCTACTTCAAATTTTGCCAGAAAGGGGAAAGTGCAAACCCAATGTTGAGTCAAATTAATTTCTCATCACTGATCTCTTAGTTACAAAGACCCCGGCCTCTTTAAATTGCTGCTTATACAAAGTCAGTTAGCCAAGGGCCTTCATTGTCTGCAGTTTCTGATGGTGGGAGGGATGGGGTCATTTTCACTGGCGGTTCTGGGGGTCCCCTGCCTTTTTGTGACACATACCGAACATGTACAAATGTGCCCATACACACACATACAAACATGTCACACATATAAATGGATGTAGGGTTTTTACCCACAGTATTTATGGTACACATGTGAAATGACTCATAAAATACATACAGATTAATCAGATTTGGATTTCAGTTAGACATTATTTCATATCTCATATATATTGGTTTTTAAAATAATACAAAACACAGACTTACAAAATAATGCTGTATTTGTGCTTCTTTAGATGATACTGTCTCTCTCAGAACAGCACCGTGATTATTGCCATCTAGGTTTTATAGAGCATTCTGAAAAATAGATTCGTTTATACTCTTTTTTACAAATTTTCTCTGTTACCCAAAACCCAGGCCTTCAATTAGTTTAAAATAATGTAGAGATACTTGCAAAAGGACTGAGTTTTGCAGGTTTCGTTTCCTATGTGCAAAGGAAAGCATGTTTTTAAATGTCTAATAAAGCTTTTTGAATGTGTAGTCACAGATGTTATTTCCAAAGCCTGGATTTAATTTCTGGTTGATCTGAAGAGTTGTATTTTTTATGCAAAGGCACATCATGAGAGCAAACTATGCAAATAGAAGATAGAGATTACTGTGGACGCTGGTGACATAGCAGAAAATGTAGTTTCCAGTGATTGAAAAGCAAAATGGCAAATGCTAAGAAAAGAAGGCATTATATAACAGCTCACAGCAGGTACAAATAGAGTGACCTTGATATAATCCTACCTTATCAGTTCTGACTTCTGATTTCCTTACATCGAAGGACAAGCATGACTGGAATTGTAATATGGATGTACGTGAATACAATTGGTGACAAAACCCAGTGTGACTATCAAAATGGAATTTAAAATCTGTTGGGTAATGTTGCAAATTTGCCCAAAATATATCTAAAGGTGAGAAAACTATAACATATCTATGAAGAATTGTGGAGAATCCCCAACCTACTTACCTACAGAACAAAGTGATTTTCAACTATAATACGTAACTATAACATGCAAATCATATGCAAATAATTTATATGTAAAATTGTTTTACATATTTACATGTAAATGTCCACATTACATGCACACATCTTATGTAAATTATATGTAAATATAATTTTATTATATGTCAATAAAGTCCTCATTAATTACTAAGACACATCAAAGCCCCCATTGGCTAACACAAATTAAAAATAAAAGACAACCTGCTGTGAGAAAAACCTAATGTTATTTTCTTTCAATTTATCCTTACAACAAGGGAGTGCATTTATCAGTGTGAACATACACAGTAGGTGCTAAGTAAATATTAACTTTTTTTACTTATGGGGGAAAAATCCCCAGAAAGTTGTAGTGTTGTACAGAATGCTAATCATCTAGAAAGCTAGAATGATTATTCAGCTGTGTGGGAATATACTCAGGAGCCGAACTGCTGGGCCATAAGCTAGGCATATGCTGGGCTTTAGTTGATACTGCCAGAGATTTTTTTTTTAAAGTTATTGTACCAACTTACACTCCAACAAGTTAACATGACTTCTGCCAGCTCCACAGTCTGGTTACCACTTGATATTGTCAGTCATTCTGATTTTAGACATTCCGATGGATTTTTAGTTGTTTTTTTTCTCATTGTGGTTCGAATTTGCATTGCTCTGATGATAAATTCTTTTGGGAAGTTTTCTACGTGTTTGTTCGCGATTTGATTATTCCTTTTTGTGAAGTGTCTGTTCAAATATTTCATCTACTTTTAAATTAAGTTGTCAGATTTTCCTGTTGACTCCTTTTTTTTTGTCTGGGATACTGATTTTTTGTGAGGTATAAGTATTGCCAATACCTTCTCTAAGTCTGTGGCTTGATTTTAATACAATTCCATTCATCAGAGTTTTGTTGGATGGGTAGTGGCGGTTTGCCCAGCCTTGGATGTTACTCTCACTTGTCTGAACTGGCTGGCCTCTGCCAAATGCTCTAGCGGGGCTCTGGGGACACCTCCTGAACTGTCCTCGGCAGCTCTCTCCTCTCTGTTCTTCTGGGCTGATGACTTGGGTCAACTTTGTCTAGATGTGCTGGTCTCCTCAGACCCTCAGCTCCATCTTCTAAATTCAAGGCGTGCGCTGGGCTCTGAATGGGTTCCCCTTCTGGTGCTGTGGCGGACACTCTCCCAAGGCTGGGCATGGCAGACTGCCCCTACACCAGCGGTTCTCAACCTGTGGGTCGCGACCCCTTAGGCGGCCGAACGACCCTTTCACAGGGGTCACCTAAGACCATCCTGCATATCAGATATTTACATGACGATTCATAACAGTAGCAACATTACAGTTATGAACTTGCAACGAAAATAATTTTATGATTGGGTCACAACATGAGGAACTGTATTTAAAGGGCCAGAAGGTTGAGAACCACTGCCCTAGACTGTTTCCCTCAGAGGTCACTGCATTGATTCTTGATGTTGAAAATCAGTGTTTTAGCCCTAGCTGGTTTGGCTCAGTGGATTGTGCGTTGGCCTGTGGACTCAAGGGTCCCCAGTTGGATCCTGGTCAAGGACACAGGGGACCGAGTCTTTATTTTATAAGTATAGGCACTGTTTACTTTTTTTAATTATTGGGGTGACACTAGTTAACAAAATTATGTAAGTTTCAGGAGCACAATTCCACAAGGACACAGCACTGTGTGCTCACCGCCCTAAGCCAAGTCCATCAGCATTTATCCCTATCCCCTCCTCCGGAGCCTTTAGAATCATGGGGTAGACCAGCATGTCTATGTGTTAGTGAAAATGCTGAGGTTGTTTTTCCTGAGATCAGAGGAAAATTGATTTGTTCTAGAAAATGAGGATGAAGTCTACTGACCCTTCATGGTAGAAAGCAAAGAAGAAAGGAGAGCACCAGGGAGAATAATGGTCTACTTTCAAATTCTACGTCTGAAGAAGAATGAGTGTGGCTCGATAGGGTTTGAAGATGGACATGCTGGGATGTGTCCTGGTGAATTACACTTGAGATATTTTGATGACTCAAGAAATTCCCTCGTATTATTTGTATTCACCAGGATAAAAAACATAATCTGTGTGCTCAGGTTCTTCTGAAAAACTATGGTTGTTGAGATACATTTTTTTTAAAATATATTTTATTGATTTTTTACAGAGAGGAAGGGAGAGAGATAGAGAGTCAGAAACTTCGATGAGAGAGAAACATTGACCAGCTGCCCCCCGCACATCCCCCACTGGGGATGTGCCCGCAACCCAGGTACATGCCCTTAACCGGAATCGAACCCGGGACCTTTCAGTCCGCAGGCCGACGCTCCATCCACTGAGCCAAACCGGTTTCGGCGAGATACATTTTTTTTAGAGGAAGAAGAATCCTGGCTTTGGCTGAAGGAGACGTGGGCCCCTGTCTTGCTTCTGGCAACACAGATCTATATTGCGATAGCAAAGTATGGGTTACATCTACTAGTGACAGAGCCTATGTCCATAATGGGAAAAAAAGCCAAATTGAAGGAAATGTTCCTCTTTAAGACCCAATTAATGCTACAATTCCCTTAGATATCTAGCTGCTGGGAGAAGGTCAATGTGATGTAGAGGAGGGAGATGAGGAAGGTGACTCTGCTTGATTTAGGAAATACCAGAGGTTGTGTGTATGTGAACGTGTGTGTGTATGTGTGTGTGTGTGTGTATGTGTGTGACAGAGAGAGACAGAGTGTGTGTGTGTGTGTGTGTGACAGAGAGAGGGAGAGTGTGTGTGTGTGACAGAGAGGGAGAAAGGGAGAGAGAGAGAGGGAGAGAGGGAGAGAGGGGGGGAGAGAGAGAGAGAGAGAGAGAGAGAGAGAGAGAGAGAGAGAGAGAGAGAGAGAGACCTAGGCCGAGAGAGAGAGAGAGAGACTGCTCAAATTTTATTAAAAATTAACTTTTTTCCTTTCAAAGTTAATTGGTAACTATTCTTTCTATAATTTTGAAAGCATTAGGAATTGGAAGATATAAACTTTAAATACATATAAATAATTAGATAAGTAGACAGACAGACAGACAGACAGGTAGATAGATGATGTATACATAGTATCCCCCAAAAGTGTATACACATATATTTTTTGAGAGCTCAATTGATGTTTCTTTCTTTTCAGATGTAACCCATTGGAATGAATAATTATTCAAAGTGTGTATATATATGATGGGCACCTTGTAGTTAAACAGACACACTCAAGAGGAAAGACAGTTGCCTATAAACTTCACAAAATCAAGTACCTTTGAGTGACCCTTCCAGACAAAACGGAAAAAAAATCACTCTGTGGAAACCAGCAGAAATGGAAGGGAATGGTGTGCTCTTTGAATCCCGTCTCACTGAAGAAATAAAATATCTTATCTTTCCCTTCTTTTATCTTCACTAAATTTATGCATCCTCGGCCGCCACCCGAGATCTAAACACTAGACCCTGCTATATTTGTTGGCTTAATTTTTTAAAACGTTTTATTTTTTATGATGAGTTTTTTTCTTACTGTTTGAACCCCCGTGCCTCTGAGCGGTGACTTTTTCACTCTGAAGCAGCATGTTCTTTGGCGATGCAGCCAAGGTCACCGTCCCCCTCCCCCCGCCCGCTGTACGGCGGCAGAGCAATAAAGCAGGTAATACTCTTACTCAAGTGAGGAGCAGAGCTCATTCCTGCCGAACATCTGTGCGGTCTGAATCTCCACATTACACCCCAAACACCAATTTTTGGGTAATATTATCATCTTTGCCTCTTTGCATTTTTATTTACATTGATACGGCTCAACTGGGAGATGCGGTGGTGGAGGCATGCATAATTTTTAATGACATAAAATGTAGGAAAAACCATGCCACTATTAGAAGAATGTCGGCTCTAAGCAATATGATTTCTAATAAGAAATAACACAGGCATTAGATATTAGAGAAGAAGCTGCTGCCCTATTTAGAAAGTGACACCGAGGGAGAGAAAAGATTGGACCATCAGAGGAAAAGTGAAAACAGATCATTCTCTGTGATGATATGAGGACTGTGGTTCCTTTTCTGCTTCTCTTCTCTCCCACCCAGAGATCTCATTTCACTGCAATTCTGATTTCTAAAATACCTAAATTATGATATCCATCAAAGACTATGGACATCAGTGGGAACAAAGAGCAGCAAGCATAACAGTACACATATTGTTACATTTAGGCTGACCCGTATTTCCATTTTTTTGAATGAGAGCTTCTGTATATTCAAGCGTAGAACATTCAGATAAGCATACAGAAGCCCCTCTGATTCACTGGTGCTTTTTTTCTTGATGACGAGTCTGCGTACACATTTGGGGTGGGTTCAGGGATACAGAAATGACGTAGTTACCATGCCAACTCTCCCGAGGGCCTTGTGTATTCTTAGTCCCACTGTTCCATCCACTGGATAGAAATGGATTCCTCCACTGTTTAGCTGAGGGTACAGAAGGGTATGCCTATGCCTCTGGCTGAAGTCATTCTTATAATACTAAGTTCATCATCTGCAGTGTATCCATATATATAAAATATGCAAAGTGCATACACTAATATGCAAAGTGTCCCCTGAGGAGTTCCACCAGGAGACTGGGAGTTCAATCACTCGCTATGACATACGCTGACCACCAGGGGGTGGCACGGAATGAAGGAAGGCCCTGGCCAGAAGCCAGCAGCCAGGAATGGAAGGCCCTGGCCTACAGTCAGAAGGCCCCAATTGGCCCTGATTGCCAGCCAGGCCTAGGGACCCTACCCATGCACGAATTTCGTGCGCAGGGCATCTAGTAGTTTATAAAGAAAAATAATCCTTTGCCTTGAAAATAGTCCAATATTATTTTCTGTCTACACACACACACACACACACACACACACACACACACACGATCAAAAAGAGAGGAGTCTCATTTTAAAGAATTGTATCCAAACATGCAATGCCTTTTCCATTCAATCACTGATATTTTCCCTTTCAGGTAGCACTTGGCGCAAAGCGTTGCCAACCCCTTGAAAATGAACTGGTCTTCCTCGGTGCTCCCTTAAGGCTTACGGCTTAATTCATCATGGTACTTTGAGGTAAACCTTATTAACCCTTTTAGGTCCAACGTGGAGGCTGGCCTGACAGACCAGGCGCTAGGAGCAGGTCCAACGTCAAGGCTGAGGTGGAAACCGCAAACCGGTTCAACATTCAATCCCGTCAATTACTTTGGACCAGGCTGTTTGAATTCCAAAAATAAAATTAGACCACAAAGCGTTAAAAGTAGGCATTTTTTGTCCTCCTTCATTCACAAATGGTGAGTTCCTTACAGAAACGGACAGAAGCCTTGGTTCCTAGCAGGAACTACACACTCACCAAGTGCTGTCTACGTACATTCCCTGGACCCTTGCTAGGTGATGGAGAGATGTGAGCGCATCATAGGGACGGTAAGCGAAGGACAGCTCTGTGCTGGTTTTCCTTTAAACCCTACAGCCTGCCTGGGTTACGTAAGACTCTGCCAGAGAAAAGCACCAGGAATTATAAAATAGGAAACAAAATTCCTGTGAGCACAGCCGCCTGTAATTAGTCACGAGTTTCGGTGGGGATAGCCGCAAATGTGAATGAGGCCGAGGTGCTCAACTCCAATCACATCCGTGGATATGAAGCAAGTCCCTTAGAGACAGAACTATGCTGGCACTTGCATGATCTTTTTTATTGGGTCCCCAGGAGAAATAAATAAGTTTTAAATAAAAATTAACTGGTACAGTTATTTCCATTGATTAGATTAAGCAGTTGTTGGTCAGGTTTTCATTTGCTTTGAGCTATAAAGTGATAGGCTGTGGTATATCTTATGCCACTAAAATCCTGTGTTGCCCTGGCCAGGGTGGCTCAGTTGGTTGGGCATAGTCCTCGTAGCCAAAAGGCTGAGAGTTTGATTCCCAGGATGGGGCATGCAGGAGGCAGCCAATCGATGTTTCTCTTCCTCTCTCCTTCTCTCTTCCCCTCTTTCTCTAAAGATAAATTTTTTAAAAATCATGTGTTAATTAAAAATGACTATTGTTTACCTCTTTTGGAAGCAAAGCATATAGGATGCAAACTGATTTTTTCCCACTATAAGGGCTTCTGATTATCATTGCTTCACACACTGCTTTCTATGGTCTTGACTGAAGAGGCTATTTAAAATTTATCCAAATGAGGAAAGAAGCCTGAGTGGTTTCTTGCAAAGACATTGACTACAACAGGGAGCTATGGTCATCAATTAGCATCCTTCTGAAAGCGTGGTGGCAGAAACAAATCATCAACAACACAATGAGAGCAAACATAACATAAAACCTGACATCCTATAATTTACCAACACAGCATGTTAAAAATGAGATCTAAAGGAGGGGTCTTCTCTATAGATTTTATTTGTCTCCACGAAGATGAATAGCCACACCCCACTGTGGCCGCTGACACCTTGCGGTGTGAAAGGCTATTTATTTTCCCGTGTTAGGGAAAGGGTTGGGAGTCTCTGAGTGGAGATGTTTGCAGGCTTTATGGCGTAATAAAATATTCAGTGAATAGATTATAAAGCACTTGATAAAATTTTAGAGGCATATAAATGCCAGGCGATGCAGTTTGCTGTGAAAAAGAAATACGCATGTGCGTACAAGTCCGCCCTCCGCCTCTAGTAGCTTCCTGGGTCTTTTTAGGGAGGAAGCACGAGTGGGGTGAGGAGGGACAGGGCAAAGCGGGAAGGGGGTGCAGACAGGATCCCTGGGAGCAGTTTGCACCCTTTCAGAAGATCAGACGTCATTGCCACAATTTCCCTCCAAATAACTAAAGCAGCATGGCTTCCCCGACAACCCCTCTGCACTGTAAATACTAAATAATAACTGCCACTACCGGTTGAAACATTTTTATCAGATACATATTTTTATGGATTTCAGAGAGGAAGGGAAAGGGAGACAGAGATAGACACATCAGTGATGAGAGGGAATCATTGATTGGCTGCCTCCTGCACCCCCACACTGGGGTACAGCCCACAACCCAGGATTGTGCCGTGAGTGGGAATCGAAGCATGACCTCCTGGTTCCTAGGTCGACGCTCAACCAGTGAGCCACACCGATCAGGCAAAACTTTTTAAAAGGCGGGCGCTATTTTGAAGTCCCAGGCCATTGGTATTAAATCCTCATTCACACTGTTGTTTTGATTTTTTTTTCACATTAATTTTCTCTGAGACACCTTGTCTATCATCTTTCCCCATGGTGTTTCTGCAGTTTACCAGGAAATAACTAGTGCCCATTGAAAATTCACAGCTTGTTCTTGTGTTAATGTAAATAGCATTAAAACGCCGTGATGGCTAAAGGTTATATGGAAGGCCAGGATGCACATGAAGAGGCAGGAGCCATCGCCCAAGGAGCAGGTGATGGGAAGGCACTTGGCAAGGGGCCTGTGGGAGGGTGGCAGACAGACCCTTTGAAGCTAATGTGCTCGGATTTCCTGGGGCTGCTTCCGTCTTCCGAGGAACAGCCTCTGAATAAGAACCATTTCTGTCTAATCCTGCCGGAGACAGATAAGTCTGCCAATTGAGACGGCAGAGCCCTGACAGCCCACGGCGTCGGTTGTGTAATAGCGAAAGACTGAAGCTGAACTATCAGAAACGGAATAGCATTCTCCGGCAGCGGGGAGGAACATGTTTGACAAGAAATTGGAGCCAGGATGGTTCCCAGTCAAACAAGGTGTCTGTTCATTCAATGCATCACATTTCCCCTCATTGCCAAGTTCAAGACTCATTTCGTTACTGACATCTTCTTTTCTTTCTCCCCATCAAGTTTCCAAACTTTCAGAGGCACGTGTGTTTGACACATTTCACCTTTGCTATCTCCTTTTTAAATTAGGACCGTGATAAAAAGAACGCAATGCCTCCCCTCCGTGTTAAATTAGGTCCCCCCCCCCCATTTATGAAATCTACTCCATTTAAGCACCCACTCCCCACACGTCTCAGGTTCAGAAGAAGAGTTTTATTCCAACATCGATCAAACATGAGTGCCTTCCATATCCTTCTCCCCATTCTATCTCGGAGCCTGTCCAGTTGCTATCGGTTATTAGCCGTAAACACCTTTATGATAGATGAGACCGTCTGGACTGGGCTGATATAAACCAGAATAAGAAATGTCACCATTTTAAAATATGATCACAGAAAATTAACCTAACTGTAGTGAGTGAAGGAAATGGAGCTCATCTGCTATTGCCTTCGATATGAAATAGTTAAGCCTTAGTTAACTGACTCTGGGTAAGCCCCTTGGACATATTCTTCCAAGTCCTAGGAGCCTGGGTAATAACGCGTCAAAGTAGCAGGCTCTGGAGCATAATTTTAATACGTGGAAAGCTGAGACATTCTTTCCATGAATTTTAAGAATAAGCACAAAACAACTGCCAAACGGATAACAAGCCCCATGTTAGAGCTTCAGTGTAGGGTGCCGCAGAATGAGGGATATTGATAGGACATTCATGAAATGTGACTGGCAGAGTAATTGAATTCACACAACTCATTTAACTGGTCAGAGAACTCTAATGATTTCCGGAGGAGACTCATATATGTCTCTTTCTTGAACCACTGCTAACGGGTTATTTCGGGTAAGAGAATGAGTAGGGACACTACACAATCTAGCATTCGGGGGAAAAGAAATTTCTTTCGATGTCATTAGTTGTGTTGCTTTTCAAAGGTAGTGACTGTGAGCTTCCGATGTTTTGTTGATACCAGAAAACTTCAAATCTCGCTTACATGATGGGATCTAAACATTAGATGGACAGAATCTAAATAGTCTCCTTGTCGTTGGGATTCACTTGTTAAATTCCTCATGACGGTAGCAGGTTGGTTTTCGTTTAGCAAGATTCCATTAAGGAATCAAAATGCTCTAAGCTATCACCTCTGACCTTTTCTTCTCAGAAGTGATTTATGGTTCCTGCTTTGTCCAAAGTTGGATCAATGTGGTTTACCCAGCATGCTTTCCATTGTCTTAGGCCCAATATTTGTTCAGTGTGAGTAAATTCTGTAAATTAAATTATACACTTGTAATTTAATATGTAATTATAAAATTATATGTAATTTTCCACTTCATTGAGATATAATTGACACACAGCACTGTGTAAGTTTAAGGTGTACAGGATATCGACTTGACATATATATTGAGAAATGATCAATAGCATGCTTTGTTAACATCCATCATCTCATACAGGTAAAAAAGAAAGAGTACATATGAATCATAATAAAACATAAGATGCCCCTTTATGTTGTGCATAAAAGCTATAATAATAAAAGCATAATATGCTAATTAGACCAGCTGTCCTCCCGGATGACCTTCCGGATGAAGCTGGGGCTGCGAGGGAAGCCTGGGTCCTGGGTGCCAGAGGGAAGCTGGTGTCAGGAGCCGGGGGAAGGAAGGCCTACTCTAGTATGAATTTCATATATCGGGCCTCTAGTATTATAATAAAAAACTGGGAGCCGAAACCGGTTTGGCTCGGTGGATAGACGTACATCGGGCCTCTAGTACTATAATAAAAAACTGGGCAGGATTCAATTAGTATTTCTGTGTGTCACTCAAAGTAACCAATGTAGTGAGAATGCAATCACTTATTATAAACAATTTAATTAATTTATGCCTCCGTGGCCATACAGAGATACTTCTGGATACCTTCATTATGGGAAATGCAACTTTACAAAATTGTTCCTATGCACGCAGCTTGCCATGGGTGCACAACACTGCACCCTCACTGCATTCACTGACAATGTCAGCAGACGAGTAGCAACCATGCAGACATTTAAATAAGGAAAAGATGCAGACTGAGTCTAAGAGGACAGAAGAAAATGCATGTTACACTTGGCAGCTCTGTTTAATAAAAACTCCCTGTTTAATACAAACAGGGAGTGGAGAGTTCACACACACACACACACACACACACACACACACAGGCACAGATGCTATTACTCAGTGAATTATTCTATATTCATTAACTGAAGTTGCAAACCACAACCCCCCGCCCCCCGCCAACTCTCCATCCTTAGCTAAGGATGGCTTGTTAGCCTTACTGCCAGATCTTCGGGTCCCTATCCTATGGCGTCCCAATATATGCCCGCATATTAAATTTGGTCATTTTCTCTTGCTAATCTGTTTCATGTTCATCTGATTATCAGTCCAGACAGAAGAAGCTACAAGGGTAAAAGAAACCTTCTTTTTCCTCCCCTAGAGTTACACAGGTATGTATATTTATTAAGACTCATCAGTTGTAAAGATATACCATTTCACAATATAAAAATTTTGCTCAAATGAAAAATAAATAAATCTTGCAATTTTGTATTACTCCTTGAAGTTATTTACAAAGTATTTTTTTCTCTTGCTAGCATTTCTGTTGGGTCTAATGATTTTTTAAAGTTGTTTTTTATCAGCTTCTAGTAGATAGTCTCATACATTTTTATTTCATCATTATTGCTTTCATTTATTATTTATAAAGCATCACCAATGAATGTGATAGTCTACAAATAAAGTTCAAGCATCAAAGACTTTGCAATTCAAAAATGAGAGGTACACTGAATCCAAGAAAGGCTGCGTTGTACAGGTAGGCAACCATACGTTTAGTTCAAATCTGTTTTCTCGCTGCTTTATCTTCTGCTTTTTTCCTCGCATTTTTCCAGTTATACTTAAAAAAATTACAGAGGCTGCTATTTAGAGAGCTCTAAGAGGAAAGGTCGCAGATGACTTCAGGGATGCACATGAGCCTGCTACTTGGGGACTGCAAAGTAGAGAGAAATTCAATGTCGATTTAAGCAGATAAATGGAAGACAATGGATCCAAGTGACAGAATCCTTTGCATTAAAAACACTAAAAGACAGTGGTGGGAAATGCATTTGCTGTTATGTTTCTTCAGGACGGCTCCCATTCTGTCTCATATATATGTAATACATGTATGCATATACGTGTGATATATGCACATGCATATGTACATATGTACATATTCTTATGCTTAAATATTCATAAGTTCTGTTCAATATTGTCTCGGTATTTCATTAGACACGTTCTATTTTCATTGAGTCAATTTGAATTTGCATATGTAATATTTGCAAGGTTAAAGTTATTTACATCTCTTTTCTCAGTTTCCCTATGTCTATAAAGGGGATAATAGTAGAGAATGTCTTAGAGTTTTGCTTTTATGCCTTTCTAGAGGACAGACTGACACATTACTATCCTATATCAGTTTTTTATTTCTATCCAAATGATTACATTTATCTTAACATTTCAACATTATTGTTCTTTAAGTTTGCGGTATTTGTGAACAGTTTCTGCTTTCTCTTACTGCTTGTAGCTTCAGACCTTAAAAAGGAGGCTTTTAAAATCCATGTTTATGTCCACAGGAATGATTCGCTTTATGTAGCAAACTTGAAAGAAAATTAAAGCAGAATAAAACAGAATTGCTTTGTCTGGTACTTTGCTTTTCATCTAAGACGCCATGTTTTCTCTATTTTTTATGAATTCAGGACAAAGAAAAGGATGAGAAAATATAACTCAGAGCTTCAATAATGTATTGTGTTAGTTCTTTAAAAAAAACCAGAGACCTCAGACAGTACTGATTTCCAGTGGATCACAGCTAAGTGAGACGCTGATGGAGGGGACAAAGATGACAGCTTACTTTTTACCTTTTGTTTATTTAATGATCTCAATCTCACTTCTATAGAGAGATAAAACAGCCTCTGGAAAATTTATCCCTGAAGATATCCTATATAATAAAAGGGTAGTATACAAATCGACCAAACAGCAGAACGTCTGGTCACTATGATGTGCACTGACCACCAAGGGGCAGATGCTCAACGCAGGAGCTGCCCCCGGTGGTCAGTGAGCTCCCACAGGGGGAGTGCCAGTCAGCCACAAGCTGGGCTGATGGCTGATGAGCCTAATGGCCCACCTCTGCGGCAGTGCTGAGGATGTCTGACTGACGGTGGGAAGCAGGCCTACACCGTCAATCGGACATCCCCTAAGGGCTCCCCAACTGTGAAAGGGCACAGGCAGGTCTATGGGAACCCACCCCCTGCCCACCGAGTGCACGAATGTTGTGCACTGGGCCTCTAGTGTTCTAAAAACCATGAAGCATCCTTGGTTGGACCAGGCCCTTTGACTACCTGCATCTCTAAGCCAGGTTGGGCATCAAAGCAGGTTTATGTTACATCTGAGCAACCTGTGGCCAGATCATTCTCTCCTCTGTCTCCACACCTGTGAGCAGGGTCCTCCTGGTCATCTTCTCAAATGGGGAGCTTGTTTTTCCCCCTTTTTGTCCCTCGGGGATAATATCATTTTGTGCAGGCTGTATTTTCTCTACCAGAAAATATTTTTGAGCCTCAGGCTCTGAGCTGGGCTTTAGGGATACATTGATGGAAAACATTCACAGACTTCACATCTGGAGGGTAGTGGAGAGCATAGAGGCAAACAGATGTGTGCCAGCTAGCATGCTCTGGGTTAGCATAAGTGTACGTACCACGTGCCACAGAGCATGGTCACATGAAATGGCCTGGGAGATTAGATAAAGTAACACTCAAGACATCTTTATTGAGTTGCTGTTGTTTTTTCCTCCAGAGGGTAAGTGAGTAAGTGGGCTGATTATGGAAAACCATATAATTTTGTCAGGTGAAGAGGGAGTATTGGATTTACAGGAACAGCGTGTGCTAAAGTCAAGAAACTGCAATTGCTTTGGAAACTGTCTGCAAATCATTTAGTGAGTCTGAGGCCATATCCTCAGAATTGAGACAGAGGGTGGGATAGCCTGAGACCGTAAAATGAAATGTTGTGAATGTCATTCTGCGGAGTTTAGAAAGACAAAAGGGGATACTAATTTTAATCAAGGACTAAGCAAAGCAATAGAAAGACTAGTCTGGTACATGATTCATGGATGCATCTGAGGCAGGTGACACAGGAAGCAAAAATATCTCTTATTTTATAGATAATAAATATTTAGCCAAAAGCAAAGATAATATGTATGGTCACAAACAGAATCGGGTATTCAAAGATAAATTTGTAAAAGTTTTGTGACCAGTTGAAGGTATGAGATCAGGTCGAGGAACTGGTTTTCTGACTTTGATGGCTGCCCTATGAAATCACCCTCTGCCAACGTAAGGCACAAAGAAAAAGGAGACTATTTGGAGAATAAGATAGTGATTCCAGTGAGTGCACTTATTCAGGAGAAATTTACTGAGCATTTACTATGCAACAGAGACCTAACCCTTTTAGAAGACACTTCCTGGTGGAAGAAATAGGCAACCGAGAAATGTGCATTTACATGTAAATATTTCTGGTGGCAATGTGTAGCATGGGCAGGTACAGAAATAAGTTGTAGGCTATCTAGGATGGGGGAGGGGCACTGAACATCCCTATTGTGAGGGACCACTGCTCCCCTATCTACTGCCATCTTTATAACCACTTGATTTCTAGAAGTAGTTAGAGTCTACGCTAAGAGCAGAATAACCTGAAATCCAAAATAGGGTAAAAACTGGTCTTAATGGTCATACGATAAATGTCCTCTTATAATCTCGGTCAGGGTTTCTGAGGCTTAGCACCATTGACAACCTGGCTGGATAATCCTTTCTGTGGGGGGCTGTCTTGTGCATTGTAGGATATGTAGGAGGACCTCTGGCCTCTGCCCACCCTCCCTCCCCAGTTGGGACAATGAAAAATGTCTCAAGACATTGTCAAATGTCCTCTGTGGCTCAAAGGTTGCTGGATAACAATGCAGAATACCCACTTAAATTTGAATTTCAGGTAACCAAAAACCATGTTTTGAAAACATTTATTGAGACACATCCCAAATATTACATAGATCAGAGTTATACTAAACAAATGTTTATCTGAAGTTCAAATTTAACAAAGCATCCTACATTGTAGTTGTAAGTCTGGCAATTCTACTTGAGTTTTTTTTGGGGGGAGGCGGGTTTTGGGTGGAGCGTACAATTGGCTCCATTTTGTGAGAACCACTGATGGAGGATTATCTTAAAAATGAAAATAATGTGTTGTAGCCATAATTTTGACATTGCCATGTGTTAAAGCATTTAGCTTGGTGAGTTATTAATGCTATTAAAATAATTATTTTAGTATGTTCCAACATCTCTAGTAGGGGAAAATAAAACCAAATGGTCCACTTAGTGTCATTATGGGGTCTCGGTTCTTGAGGGATTTAGAGTTTTGATATCTGTAAAGACTTCAGTTTTCTAAGCACCCATTAGGCTGCGGATATAAAAATGATGGATGGACATCAGACCCCGCTAGTTATCCTCATGGTACCCCAGACATGGGGAATATGCATTTGCCCATGCATCTGAATGAGGCCTACATACTCTGTCACGTCAACGCCCAGGGGCACTGGGGTTGCACCGTTTAATCTGCTCTGGGCCCAGGCCGCTGAATCCTGCCATTGATATAATCGTCTTCTGACACTTACAGGTCTCCAGACGACACAGCAAAGGAAGATAAAAAGACAAGGTGAACTTGTGCTTGCCCTCTCATTAAATTTTGCAAGCTGCTGTGTTTAAGGTTCTATTTTATGGACCACTTAGGCAACTATTAACCTTTAAAAATTCATTAGCATTTTTATTTCAGACTTCTCAAGAAGACACAGACCAAAATAGAACAAGTGATGGTGGGGAGTTCTGACTTTGCAATTGATAGTCCATTGTTCAAAACATGTTTTTCCTCCTACCCCATGAAGGGACTACTCTCGCAAAGAACTCACTCATTCTAACTCTCTTTTGAAAGTGGCTCTATCTTTTGTTAGAACAAATTATAGTATGATGGCAGTGAGCACACCACGTTTCACTGAGATATATTTTAGGGAAGAGCTGCTGATGACCTACTACTTCTAAATTGAAAGACAATGAAGACTTAAGTGAGCAGAGAGAGACTTGTGTAAGCAAAATAAACTTGAACGATGTGTTTGATAAGACGATAAGTCAATACATAGAGCTTTTAAATTTTGATTGAAAAATTTGCAATGGCTAGAAATGGTCTTTCAGAACATGGAAATTTTAAGCAGGTAATGACTGGAAAATATGAAATGCTATGAATTTGCTTTAATGTCAGTAAACTAGTAATGTTCTTGCTTTTTGTGGGGAGAACTGAGATGTCATATTTTTCAGATTATCATTAGAACACTGAAAAATAATTTTAAAACTACATGAGCATTATCCTTAAAATATATTTTTGGCCTCCTGATTACTTTTGCTAATTTGGTGCCAGTGTGATAGACTTTAGACATGAAAACAGTAATTCACAGGTTTGAGAAGTTTCTTATAGATTTTTGTAGTGTAGCATCAAGTAGCTACAAAACCCCCAGCTCACTGCACATGCAGAGGAATGACATCTGTTGTACGGTGTGTCCTTCTTACCCACTCTCATAAACAGGATATAACTTAAACATAGAATTCTTGAACAATCCTATAAAATAAAAGGCTAATATACAAATCAACTAAACGGCAGAACGACCAGATGCTATGACACGCACTAACCACCAGGGGGAAGACACTCAATGCAGGAGCTGCCCCCTGGTGGTTAATGCATTCCCACAGGGGAAGCGCTGCTCAGCCAGATGCCGGGCTCACAGCTGGCGAATGCAGCAGCAGTGGTGGGATGTGCTAAGGATGTCCGACTGACAGTGAGCGGGCCTAAGCTGTCAGTCAGACATCCCCCTGAGGGCTCCCGGACTATGAGAGGGTGCAAGCCAAGCTGAGGGAACCCATCCACTGCCTCAGTTCACGAATTTCATGCATTGGGCCTCTAGTATAGGATATAGCTTGAAACATAAAATTCCCCTGCCCTGTGAGTCTGAAATACAAAGATGACTGAACCAGACCTCCAGACTGAAAGGTTTGGGTAGAGAGAAGGAATTTGAAAGTGTCACTTTCTTCCTAATAATGTGTGCTTGGCAGAGGATGTGACTTACTGAATAGCAGGTGCTAGAGAAAAAAGAGAACTCAGTGGGTGACTCATTTGCACGCTCATGGTATACAACTTGATTTCTTTATTTTATTGATTTCAGAGAGAGAGTTAGAAACATCAATAATGAGAATCACTGATAGATTGCCTCCTGCATGCCCCCTACTGGGGATCGAGCTCACAACCTGGGCATGTGCCCTGACTGGGAATTGAACCATGACCTCCTGGTTCCTAGGTTGATGCTCAACCACTGAGCCACAAGAGCTGGGCTACATCCTGTTTTCTTAATCAAGATGCAAGGGAGCGGGGGCCATTAGGAAATCTGATGAAAACATATGAGGCATTACTCAACCCCGTGGTGAAAGCCAGAGAAGTGGGAGTCACGAGGAACTGTCCCACACAGGATGGGTCAGCGCTCATCCGGAAGTAAGAAGAGTCAGGTGTCGAAGCAAATTCTGAAGGTCATGGTTTGGCAGGGGAGGAGCACCTAGACTAGCCGTGGGCAAACTACGGCCCGCAGGCCGGATCCAGCCCGTTTGAAATGAATAAAACTATTGAAAAAAAAGACCGTACCCTTTTATGTAATGATTTTTACTTTGAATTATATTAGTTCACACAAACATTCCATCCATGCTTTTGTTCCGGCCCTCTGGTCCAGTTTAAGAACCCACTGTGGCCCTCGAGTCAAAAAGTTTGCCCACACCTGACTTAGACTCTCATAGCTTAGCTGCAGAGGGACCTGTAGGAAGACCTTCAGCTGGAGGAGCCACTTCCCCGGGAGGCACTGCGAGAAGCCCAGAGCCCAAAACAGCTGTTGATGACTGGATACCAGTTTGAGTGGAGCAGATACCCCGCTTCCCAGCCTTTTCTGCCCCCCACTCCAGCTAATGGTTACTGGAGAGAAATGGAAATATGGCTTCGGCCACTCCCCTGATAAGTGGCAGATGATTACTGGGTAATAAAGGAGTTTGGAGACATAAAGAATACATGGCTGATATCATCAGATGGAAAAGTACAGTCATGACATTTTTGATGAACAAGTAAGGTATTTTTTTCCACTGAGTTTCTGGAACCAGACAATGGGTTAGTGTGAATTAACTTAGGAGCCTAATAATTTCTGGCTGCAACGTTCTTATTTCACTACATGGTACCCTAGACACTACCACTCTGGCTGATCATTTTACTTAATTTAGAGCTACTGTGCTACAACGAACGTATATAAAACTTAATCTATTTTGCCTAATAAAGTGGACCCGATTTCAACTTCTTAAATGAGTAGCAAGGCAGATAAAATCAAGTGTCTTAAATTTAGCAAAAATCCCAGTTTCTTTTGATTTTGGAACTATATTAGAAAAATAAAAAACTTGATGTTTTCATATTAAATTTCAGATTTTTGAATCCTCTGAGTCTTCCTTTAGCGGGATGGATGCTGCCTGTTATAAATGAAGGCTAGACAGGGTGCATTGATGAGGTGACACATTTTCTCCTTGGAAACGTTTAAACCCTGAACACAAAACATTCTGAAAATTCACCATTGTTTCGTTTCAGTCCAAACCATTCAATATGGCTTTAATTAGCTTTCAGAGTCTCCGGCACAAAACAGACTGCTGGCAGAAATACACTGTTTACAGGAAAAACACAGACGGTGATGAAACGCACAGCCTCGTCTCCGAGAAATAGTGGGCTCCGCGCACCACACAGTGTTTGTTGTCTTCAGACCACCTCTGCCTCCTTTGACTTAAAAATGTGCTTCTTCCGTTTTCCGTGGAGTATCAACAGCTTCAGGAACTGAAAGTTAACTTTGAGAACTGCAGCCAACAGTGCTTTTTCTGCAGGAGTTCCAGTGTGTTATTTAAAGGAACAGCGAGCTCTTCAGGGTTTCTGTAGAGCTCATCCAGGTTTTTGAGAGGCTGTTTATTCACCAATTGTTGAAAATAGGGTACGAGGATGTGACTCCAAAATGGGGAAACGTTACTCTTCAGAGGCCTCTTGGTCACCTCCACATGGACTTTGAGGTTATGTCCTTTGTGCCGGACAGGGCACTAACGCCTGGATAAGAGGAGGGTTAATGACATTGAAAAGGAAACAGAGGGTAGATCTGAAATATTCTTTGAAAAATAACAGGTTTTGAATATATTCTCCCTGGAAATTGATCTTACAGCTATCCTCCCAAGTTATGTTTGGTATTATATATCTATTAGAAACATGGTGCATGATATTCATGTACGGGGGTGGGGGTGGGGGTGGTCACAGCCCATTCTGTATCCTCTCCCAGTCTGGGAGCCATTAGGGGATGTCTGACTGCTGGCTTAGGCTTGCTCCCCGTGGGCAGTGGGCCTAAGCTGGCAGTCGGACATCCTGAGCACTGCCATGGAGTCAGGAGAGGATCCCACCACAGCTACTACATTCACCAACTGTGAGCCTAGCTTCTAGTTGAGCGGCGCTCCCCCTGTGAGAGCACGCTGACCACCAGGGGCAGCTCCTGCACTGAGCATCTGCCCCCTGTTGGTCAATGCGCGTCATAGTGACTGGTCATTCTGCCGTTCGATTTGCCTATTAGCCTTTTATTATATAGGATGGGAATATTTCCCATTTTATCAACATATTATTTTTATTCTCATTATTGTATTTTAATATAATGGAACTTGTTACAAAATCTAGGCAGGTGTTGTTGTTGTTGTTCTTTTTTTTATCACTGGAGCCATAAGAAAACGTTAAAATATATTAACTGGCTTATTTAAGTCTCCACTGATAGAAGCAGATAATGTGAAGGAGCATTGTAAGGATTAAATTTTAGAACCTAGTCAGGTCTCAATAAATGAGTTGTTATTATTGTTATTACGAGAGGCCCGGTGCACAAAAATTTGTGCCCTCGGACGGGGGGGGGGATTCCCTCAGCCCAGCCTATGCCCTCTTGCAGTCTGGGACCCCTTGGAGGATGTCCATCTGCTGGTTTAGGCCCGCTCCTTGGGGGATCGGGCCCAAGCTGGCAGTCAGACATCCCTCTGGCGGCCAGTCGGCCCTTTTTTCCACTTACCAGTAGGGAGCAGACCTAAGCTGCAGTCAGACATCCTTAATGCTGCTGAGGAAGCGGGAGAGGTTCCCGCCACCACGCTATGCTGGCAGCCATCAGCCTGGCTTGTGGCTGAGGAGAGGTCCTCCTGTGGGAGCGCAATGACCACAAGGGGACAGCTCCTGCATTGAACATCTGCCCCCTGGTGGTCAGTGTGTGTCATAGTGACCAGTCATTTCCAGTCATTCTGCTGTTAGCCAGGGCAGGTGGGCGGGAAGCTTGGCTTCCTCCATTGCCAGGGGCAACCCAAGCCTCCTGCTTGCTCCAGCTCCGTGGCTGCTGGACGCCATCTTGGTTGGGTTAATTTGCATATAGTAGCTCTGATTGGCTGGTGGGTATGGCTTAAGGCATAGCAAAGATACAGTCAATTTGCATGTTTGTCTTTTATTAGTGTGGATTTTTAGCATTTAATGTATAAACATTATTGATCTTCTTTAAGAACAATCACAATGGTAACTGTCATTTTGTTTCACATATGTATATGAATTTTTAATGCAACCCTCACAAGAATCATATTAATAACCATAAATCCCAACCCCACTTTACAGATGGGAAAGCTGAGGTCACTGAGAGGTTCACTACCATTTTTCAGGGTCTCACAGCTGGTGAATGTTGATTATAAACCCACAGAGTCTGACTCCAGAGCCATGATTTAAAATAAATATAGGCCTGTTGCATGAAGAGATTTGTGCAATAGGCTTTCCTTTCCCCTGGCTGCTGGCACTGGTTTTCCTCCAGCACCCGGCACCCAGGCCTTCGCTCTGGCCAGGCTCCAGCCAGAGCCAGCCCCGGGGCCATGAGGCTTCGCTGCGCCTCCGGCCCTGGGGCTGTTGCTGCTCCAGCTCCTGGGCCATTAGGCTTCGCTCCACTGCTTGGAGCCTATGTATGCAAATCAACCGCCATCTTTGTTAGGTTAATTTGCATAACCTCCAGATTGGCTGGTTAGCGTAGCGAAGGTATGGTCAATTTACATGTTTGTCTATTATTAGGTAAGATATATATACATACACACACACACACACACACACACACATATATAAATTTCAGAGGGAAAGGAGAGGGAGAGATAGAAACATCAATGATGAGAGAGAATCACTGATCAACTGCCTCCTGCATGCCCCACACTGGGGATTGAGCCCACAACCTGGCATGTGCCCTGACCAGAAATTGAACTGTGACCTCCTGGTTTATAGGTCAATGCTCAACCACTGAGCCACATTGGCTGGGCCAGAGCCATCATTCTTAAGAGTTTTAATAGATGCCTCCTTATATATTATTTCCTATCAGGTCTTCTCGAGAATTTCAGACACTCATTGAGACTACTGTCTCACATACATTGTTAAAGGTGCTTGCTTCTTTGTGCGTTGAGAGAAAAGCCTAGTTTTCTGTCTATAGGAGGATAGTTCTAGGATTCTCTTGCATTATTCCTAAATTTGTGAGCTCACGAGCATGGCAACATACCCAGTTTAGACGGGATTACTCTGTGGCCACATGAATCTGGGGCAGCCGGATGGGAAAGTCAGGTTAAAGCAGCCACACATGAACCAGAGTCTCTGCTGCTGGGGCCCTCAATTCTCTAACTTATCAGAAAAGCCCTCTGACCAGCATGACACGGTTTGTCCTCCAACTACACGGGTGTTCTCTTGGACATAGAAAGGTGTAGAGTGCCTGTTCCTATGCTCCCCATTTTCCTTACACATCCTGTTTGACAGTCATCCCGTAGAATTATAAATTATACATTTTTACAACTCAATAAAAAATTGATATGCTGCACAACAGGAAAGCTTGTAGACTAACATCATCCAGCCCTGATTTTTTTAGGTCCAACTGGTGTTGGTAAATATTGGTGAGATGATAATGTGGCGTGCTTCTCTTTGAACACCTCAGGTTGTCTGTAATCAGGACTGCGAAAGTTATTGGCGTGCACTTCTTTTATGATGCCATCTACTTCAATTCAGGATCAAAATCTTGATAAAACTAAACACACTCCCTTACGACTGGGAAGCGGGAAGATAAATTGGCCTTGGTATTACCCCTTAAATTAGAACACACAGAGAGCAAGCCTCAATCATTTAACAATTTTCTTTTCTAACTTCAAAGCAAAATGGGGTCATGATGCCAGAAAATTCTATTTAAAATCCTATTTACATAGCATATGCCGAGTATCTATTTAGAGTTTTCTGAATTTACTTCATTTAGAAAATCCTGGTTTTGGAATTCTTATTAGACTATCAGAGTGTTCATTTCCTTCTGCCTATTCTGCCAAGTGATGGGCCCAATAAATACTGAACCCCACGAGTTGTACTGATTATAGTCTCTGCACTCAGAATTTTTACTCTTAATTAAGTGGTGAAGGTCATAAATTTCAGACCATGAGTTTGAACTAGGAAGCCACAGTCAGAATGTTTATCAACCAATCAGATCTCTTCATTTTCTCTTTTTTTTAAATGAGATGCAATGGGGCTGCTATATCACATTGGACGTGACAGATACAGAGTGGGTGTGAGTTGGCCTCCTTTGTTTTTGTAAGCACTAATATTTTGGAAGATAAATAGTACTGGATGCTTCATTTGCTTTGATTGTTTTTAATCTCAAGATACTTTGGAAAATTTATGATGCTATAAAGCTTGAGTTAGCTATAGCTTTTCTGTTTTGATCCAAATAAGGAACAGTCATCAAAACTTCAGTAATTCAGAAACATGGTGTCATGTCTATGGCAACAAAACCTATCTCCAAATGAAACTAATTATTGATTATCCACAGGGTGCCCTGGATCAAGATTGCCTCAGTAGAATTAATGATGCCCTCAGTCCCCGCAGAGCTTTCCCAAGGGTAGGTACAATTTACTTAGTAAAAACATTGCTTTGTAAGACTTATAGATGAGTCAATTAGATGTTCATCAGGTTGGAAATATGGTGTCACCCAGGTGGGAAATGGTCCGCTCCAATGACTAATATATATTAATGCCATCATTAATGACCTCTGAGTTTCCCCCCACATGTGTCTACGGGAGAACAAATCAAAGAACCATTCAAGGAACAATAGATTTTGCTGACCTGGTATGTTTTTCAGGACAGAGATTAAGATTGCTTATTGGATGTACCCCAACCACAAAATGTCAGGGTAGCATGAATAGCTATACTTAATTGAATAAAAATAAGTGCTGGAAAGCTCAATTAATTTTCACAGTGATGTATTTTCAATATTTTATCAGGTAGGTGGATTTAGTTTCTGGAAGAAAGTATTTTTCATTGCCAAGAATTGTATCATTTCCAATTTTAAATGAATTAGTTCAATACTTTTGAGAAGCTAATTGAAGTAAACCATCTAATTTCTCAAGGGTTAACTGAAAAACTAAAACTGTCCACTTTTCTTCTTAGGGACCACAGTAATCAACATAATAATAGAATTAGCTATGTTGTTATTTATGAAACTATCCTGAATTGCAACTATAGTTTGCTGGGTAAATTGTAATCACATCACCACTAGTAATTTGAGGCTGTGTGGAAGTAACATAATCTGATTTTCAAGAAGAATCTTTGTAATTAGTACAGTCATACTCTAAAAGGACCATATAATCACACATTGAGCTAGGTGAAGAGGAGACAAAATCTAGATAAAAGTTTGGCCTTTAATATATTTAAGAATGGACCTAAAATATTTCAAAACAACTCTTCTTGTGTTTGAAAGCTTTTTTCCTCCAATTTCTTAGTGCGATGCAAAAGAAATGACCTTGATATATGTGAGCCAGCAATCTAATACAAACCGAATATAAATTATGCACGCTCATGGGTAAAAAAAATTAAGGAAGCTTAGACAGCAGTATATGATTAGGTCAATGGGAATATCACATAACAATCTATGCTGAAGAGGTACAGAATTCAACCTCTCTGCACAAATCAGACCTACAGAATTGTTCTGAAGGATTGTCCCAAAGATCATCTTTCATAATTTCTCAGAGATTTCAGAAGCCAGTGGTGGCTGTAGATTTAAAGCAACCCCGATAGGTTTAGCAGCAATATTCCCTAAGCATGTTCTATTGAACACTATTCCCAAGGATGATAAATGATGGAAGAAATCCTGTGGTCAAATAACCCTGAGAAACGCTGAATTAAACAAATCAAACAAAGCTATTTATGGAAGGATTTCCTGAGGCCTACGCAGGCGCAAATGGGGAATATTTAACAGGGACATTAAAAAAAAAAAAAAAAAAAAAGATTGGCCTGGTGATTTTTTTTTGTCACTCCATTACCACGGTATAGCTCTTTATGCAAGTGTTCCAGGGAAAATACTTTGGAGAAATCAATTCAAAATTAATTTTGAAGAACCAATTCTAACTGAATGTGCAGAACACAATTCATGGCATTGGATTAAGACATTAGAATGTTTAAAATGTGAAACATGTGGAATTATACAATATTCATTTATCCCAAACATTAGAATGAAAGTATATGGTGAGTCAAGATATGTAACAATGGCTGAAACCGGTTTGGCTCAGTGGATAGAGCGTCGGCCTGTGGACTGAAAGGTCCTGGGTTCGATTCCGATGAGGGGCATGTGCCTGGGTTGCAGGCACATCCCCAGTAGGAGATGTGCAGGAGGCAGCTGATCGATGTCTCTCTCTCGATGTTTCTAACTCTCTATCTCTCTCCCTTCCTCTCTGTAAAAAATCAATAAAATATATTTTTTAAAAAGAGATATGTAACAATGAAACGAACTTTTGTGAATCTGCCCACCAGGCTTAGAATGAGGGTCCTGACAACATATTACATCTCAGAGTGTGTTCCATCTCCATCCCACCCCGGCCTAAGCACGGAGACAGCCACTGCCCTGCCCTGATTCTAGTGCCAGGATTCTTTTGCTAGATATGTGGATAGATCCCCAAGTGACATGCTCTTTGTTTTGTTTTTTTGGGGGTTGTTTTATGAAGAGTACCCTATTGTGTGTGAACATTTATGACTTAATTTCCCTGCTTATTACTTCTAAGATACATCTATGTTGCTGTTGTGTATAATTCAGGCATTTTCATTGCTATATGAATTCCTTTGTGAGAATCACTCTACTTATTTGTCAATACCAATAACTTCATGAGCTGTTCACAAATTGTTTAAGAAAATTAAAGTTGAAACTATGTTCTGAATACTTTGTACTTTTCCTTGTTTCAGAGCTGACATATTGAGAACAATACCAGATGGAATAACAGAGACATCCTTCTTGCGATTCCTACAAACCTGTAGGAAATACAGATAAAGCACAGTCAGCACGCTGCGCTGGATCACAGCCCTACTGGCGGTGCATGAAGGAAGAGTGATGTAGTCCGATTTAGGAAGATGGTAAGAGCTGTGCAAAACAAAGCAAAGAGAGACCAGAAGGACATCCTTCTTGCGATTCCTACAAACCTGAGCTGTGCAAAACAAAGCAAAGAGAGACCAGAAATGCAAGGAGGAGATGCAATTTTAAAGAGAATGATCCGGGTAAATGTACTCAGAAGTATTTGAACAATGACCTGAAGGAGGGCTGAACTGAGCACCATATCAAAGCAAGATGGACATTGCAGGCAGAGCAAAAGCCAGTGATAAATGGCTGAAGCTGAGGTGTATGTGACATTTCCATGGACCAGTCAGGCCTAGGAGACAATGAAAGCGTGACCATAGTCCTGAGGCCACTGAGGTCATGAAGGAGGGTCACGCAGGAAGGTCAATACTTTTACTAGTCGGCCATTGGAAAGACTTTGGGGTGTGGGATGCATTTGGAAGGTTGGAGCGGAGCAATGCCGTGATATGACATACTTGAAAGGAGCTCAATGGCTGCTGTATTGTGTGTGGATATCATGGGATGGAAAAAATGGTAGCAACAGTCTATCTAGTTTCATTGCAGAAATCCAGGTGAGAATTTTGGTAGGTCAAGGTCAGGATGATAGCAGGAGAAGAAATGAGTTGTGTTTGGATTCTGAATAGATTTTGCATCTATCATTCCATTTTGCTCTTTAAGTAACTTGTTGGTATGCTGTCCTGTACTCTTTTTATTGGTTTTACTAGGCATTATAGTACACATCTGGGATTTATTAAAGTCTACCGTAAACTGATCCTTTCACCACCAGCCAGACTTAGACCAAGGACTAAAACGCTTTAATTCCAGATGTTCCCTCCCAAGCTCTGTTCCCTTATTTGTATTTTAATTTCACACATATTTTAAAGCTCTCACAACATTGAGACGGTTCTCATCACTGCTACTTCTTATTTACCCACAAGTTTCCTTTCAGCATTGCCCTGTTTTCCTGTAGGACATTTTCACTTTTGTCTTCAGAATTACCATTGATATTTCTTTTGTTTAAGTCTGCAGGCAAAGCAGCCTTTCGTTTTGTTTTTGCATAAACAGCTTTGCCTATTATTTTGGACGATGTTTTCAAAAGATTTAAAATATAAGCTGGCAGGTATTCTCTTTCAGGCGCCGAAGCATTGATTCGATTTCTTTTGTTCTGTTGTTCCCATTGAAAAGTCAGCCTTCAGTGTTATGCTTTCTATTTAGCTGTTATGTCTTTATTTTTCTGTGGCTACTTTTGGATTTTTTTTTTAGTTGGTGGTGTGCAGCAGTTTTATTATGATGTGAGTAGGTCCCAAGGTCTTTTTGTATCTCCTTGCTTTTCTAGAGCTTCCTTCATTTGAAGTGTAGTATTTTTGCCAGCTGTGAGAATTCCCAGTTACTCTTCTCATATATTGCCTCTCATGCACCCCATTCAAAGACTACAATTACACGTCTGTGACAGGCTTCATTCACATCTTCTACCTTAGGTGTTTCTCATACTGTCTTTACATTAGACATGTCTACTCACCTAAAGTCCAGTTTATTAATCTTACACAGTGTCCCCCGTGTGGCTGAATTTGTCATTTGCTTTAATTTTAAAATACTGTAATTTTTAGTTCCAGAATATGCATTTTCTGTTTTAGTCCAGGTTCCATTGTCTGGTGAAATTCTCCATTTTGTCATCTATTTTATTCAACATATGAATTTCAATAATTTCAAAGTCTGCATAGGATAATTCTAATATTGAAATCACATAGAACTTATTTTCAGTGTCTATTTTTTCTCTTGGATTTGACCATTTGTTCCAAGTTTTTATGACTGCATCTTTTTTCCCTTTTTGATGTTTTTTAATATCCGCTAAATTTTAAACTCTGCACATGGCATTTGAAAAATGGCAGATAGAGGGTGATAGTATCTTCCTCAAAAAATGCCCCTTTTGAAGGACTTCTTTCAGGAAGTCATAGAGGAGTAGAAGATCTTGACCCAATGAGGTCTGCCATGACTGGAGACGGGATTCCAGCCACCCTGAAGGGCTTGTCGTTGCCCCTCTGCCTTTCCTCCTAAGGTTCCTTTAGGATCTTCACGTCACAAGCTAATGTTCCCCTAGTATCTCCTGGTGGGTGAGCCCTAAGCATGACTTGTCAATACTCTGAACTACTCTTTTCAGGCTGTTCCTGAGCCCATTGCTGATTGCAAATGGGCAAAGCCCTCGTGGGGAAACATGCAAGGTGCCGTTTCCTTTATTCCTGGAAACACTCCCTTTTACCCCCCTCAGATTCTAGCTGACTCCGCTCTGTGATGCCGACAACAGTGATGTGTGTGTGTCTGCATGAATCGCAGGCATGCTCTCCTATCATAATTCTTGGTTGTGTTTCTCAAGGTCACATAAATATTCTATCTATGGCTTTTTATTTCCTTGACCTCAGCTTCTACAATGATCTTCTCCTCAACACCATTTTTGTCACTGACTCCCTATCAGTGGTCGGCAAACTGTGGCTCACGAGCCACATGCGGCTCTTTGGCCCCTTGAGTGTGGCTCTTCCACAAAATACCGACTTCTGCGCATGGGCCATGAAGTTTCAATCTCACTGTACGTACGCGCCTGCACGTGGTATTTTGTGGAAGAGCCACACTCAAGGGGCCAAAGAGCCGCATGTGGCTTGCGAGCCATAGTTTGCCGACCCTGGCTCTAGGTCATAATCTAGATATTGATCTTCGAACTCTCTGCTCACTCCACAATCTTCTTTTCAAGGTTCTTAGTTGCTTCTTTCCAGCTTACATTTCTCTCATGACCCCTTGATATCACTGGGACTTGCTGTTTAATGTTCTCTGCATTTTTCACTCTCCCTCCACCTCTCTTCTTTCCCTCTGTACCCCACTTAGATTCCATGACTTGGTATCACAGTCACTGACTCACACACAATCTTTATTTCTTTACGCCATCTCTCTGTCTTAACAGGAAACACTGCATCCCAGATTTAATCCAGCTTCACTACCTTTTACCTACATCTCAGAAGCTAGGTCAGGCTGCAGAAAACACACGGTCCTAGTGCTTGATGAAACTGAAAATTCTCAACATTACAGGGAACTTTAAATTGGCCCAACGTTGCCCATGTTTCTCCCTCCCTCCCCAGGACAAACTTCCCTCACTTTGCTTCCCCCTCAAATGTCAAGCATGCCTTCTTCCTTCCTCCCCATATTTAGTTCATGATCGTACTTCCTATTTCACTGGGAAAGTAGCAGAAATCAGAGAAACAGTCAAGCTCATCTTTACTTCCACATTCCTCTCCGGGCAATCTCAACTTGCATCTGCTCTCGTGTGCTCTACCCTCCCTTGATCTCTGCTGATAAATTTCTCCAAAATGTGGTGAAGCCCTCCCTCTATCTGTGTGCTGGACTCCCGCACTTCATATACAGCTCAAGAATAGTCCTAGAACTTCGCCAAGATCAGCAATAACTTAGACTTTGCAAATTTCAAGGACTGACTGTCGGTCTCTGTTATTTGACTGGGTTACTCGGCCTCCAAAATCTCACTTTCTTCATTTCCCCCCACGCCAATGGTAATGTTGGCAGCTCCTTTTGATGTTTCTTCATTTCTAACTGCATGCCCTGGGCTTACTACTTCTTCTTCTCTTTCCACCCTCTGACATCACTGCATCCACCAGAGCTGCTGCATGGAAAGATATTCCCTGGTAACATTGAACTTGCTGCCTGTATGGCCAGCTGATCCCAGCACCCTTCATTCCAGCCTACAGTGCAAGGCCTCGGACGGCCAGGATCTGTCTCTTTTTTCATCCTGAACACAGTTCCATTTCCCACTGCTCCATCACCTTCTCTGGCAAAGAGTTTAATTGGGATGCAGAGCTGAGTAAAGAACTGAACGGAGCAGACGAGTTAATTCCCTGGCCGTCTGCATTTTTATTTTCTTTTACTGAACTATAAACTGGATAAATGGAGGAAATAAAAAGTGGTCGGGTGAATGGAAAGCACTGCTTGAGGTTCTGAATTACGGCATTTTTCTTTGCAGGCTCAGAAACGCGGGCTTCCTGGTGGCGCTGTTTTGAAGGCAGGATGATGTGTGTTTCGGTACCAGTGATTGGGAAACAGCTCTCGGGGAGTCTTCGGGGGCGCAGTCATTCCTCAGGCTCCACGCTCACAGCCATTCCCAAGCGCGTGCATTATTCTTACGACATGGTGGCCCAGCCGAAAATAGCCGAACTCATCTTTCCTCCTGGTGGGGTTTTTCTACGTCGCTTCACACCTTAAATGAGATGCTTAAATCCGCAGCGGCTGGCCATGCTTTTTCTGACAGAGCAAATATTTGACGTTTCAAATTGTTTTATTCAACAGTTACGTTTTTCATTTTTTGGTATGCTCCTCATTTAGCCATGTGCACATGACAAACGTCTGGGTGGAATTGGTCTGTTTTGATAATTGAGCTGTTTTCCAGCAATGCGTTTGCCTTTGTTTTTTGCTGCACCTTTACCTGGTTGTGTAAGGACAGGTGCAGCGGCGCGGGCCCACCCGCTCAGACACACATGCACATACGGTACTGGGAGCAGTGAGACAGACTCAGCTGCTGATGCCACAGGTCACAAAGCAATTTGGGAGCAATTAAAAGGTAATGAATG
>NW_006290034.1:3206070-3207684 GCF_000327345.1 Myotis davidii
ACTCCGAGAACGAGGTAGATTTGTGTGTCTCTACTGTTCCCTGCAGGGATGTCTTTAGGCAAAATGGCAAGGTCGAGGTGGCAGACATATGCCAGAAATGAGTGAAGGATGATCTCGGCTTTTCTCCTGCAATGTTTACAAAGAGTTAGGAGACTCCCTTAGTGCTACAGCACGCAACATCCTAGACATTGGGCATGAGGTGATTTCAAAGTTGGGGTGCCACTCAGGATATTGTGGGGTCCACTGCCTTGTGCAGCCCACACACAGTGGACTAAGGGACAGCAGCTGGCCTGAAGCAGAACTGGACCCGGCAGCAACATGGAACGGAAACTCTGGACAGTGGGCCTGACTTTAACTTTACCGAATCCCCAGCTCCACTTCTTCTATCACTGGATTAAGAGAAATGAACTTTGGACACACAGGGATGTAATTCCACACAAATAAAAGTCTCAGGAAATTCAGCACCCAGTGGGAAGTGGGATACCTCAACTTTCTGGACTACAGTTTCACATTACGACATCTTCATGAATTCTTGCCCTCAAAGGACCATTGTTTTCCTTTGTTGCTTACCTTTATTATTACTATACTAGAGGCCCAGTGCACGGAATTCGTGCATGGGGGGTGGGGGCGGTCCCTTAGCCCAGCCTGCCCCTTCTCACATTCCAGGAGCTCTCAGGGGATGTCCTACTGACAGTCCTAAGCCACAGTCTGGCCTCCCTCTGCAGGAGGCAACCTGGATGATCAGGGGAAGGTGCCACCATCACCCCACTGCTGCTACCACTGCTGGCTGCTGCAGCTGCCAAGGTGTTTTCCTCAACACGGACTCCAGTCCCTTCACCACGAAAAAATGACAACCTAGATCACCTTCTTGGATTCTTATTAGGCAAATTACCAAGAACACTGCGAGTGATGTACCAGAAGCTTAGCCAATGAGCAGTCAGAAAACACATGTCCTCTGTAGCTCACGTGCAGAGGTGGGACTGCCAGTGAGGGTCTGCCCTTGGCCATGGCGGCTTGGGCAGGCTCCCCCCTCTCTGGCTTCCTCTCCGCTCTGGGCTTCACCTGCATGTGCAGCCTCCTCCTGACCAGTCGTAACTGTTATGGTATCCCAGCTAATTTGCATATTACCTCTTTATTTTTATAAATAAATAAATGGCATCTGCCTCCCAGAGAGACTGAGGTTACTGCCCCTTTGTAGTCATAACTCTATCCTCAAGCCTGAATTCATCTCTGGCCTCACAGGGATGAGGAGGAAACATTTTCCAGATGAATGAGCATCACTGGAGATGAGGATCTTTCTTCCACACACAACTGTCTATTGAGTCCACGGTATCATAGGCACAGATACGGTCTGTTCTCTCTAATGCATTTTCTGTAGATCTGGTGGCAGAGCAGCTTGCTCCTGCTCATCATAACACTGCGGTGGAGATAACATTTGTTGCGGACGCTGGATTACACCTGTATTTGTAAGCCCATTACAGCGAGGAAGACGTGTCCCTTCAGAGATCCTTCGCATAACAGGATTTCTGGCAGCTTTTGAAAGCTGCTAAACTAAACTGCTGCTAAATGTGGGTGTCCTATCACATGGAGTGGGTGATGAGTCAGGGACCACTC
>NW_006290034.1:3208597-3211480 GCF_000327345.1 Myotis davidii
ATGATGCAGCCACAGGCAACACAGCCCACAGCTGCTGTGCAAAGGCTAGTCTTCTTCCCTACCTGATCATAACACAGAGAGATACGTGAGGGCCGATGTCCCTCAGTGGAAAAACGGGCTCTAAGAACTCAGGCAAACGGTGTTAGGAGAATCAAAGGCGTTTGTAATGTAATGAGATACATTTGGAACTTCCACAGAAATAGGAATTTCTGGGTAGAAAGTAAGGGAGTTTATTTTCCTGGATGTCTTTTAATATAAGCTCTGGTGGCCTTGTTCGTTTGTTTTAAAAGTGTACGTGGCTACTTGTGCTATAAAATTATTATTCAACTTATTAAGCTTTCCATAAATTTTCAAGTCTATCTTACACGCAAATGATAGTTTTCTACTTAGAAATTTAGTTCCATTTAACTAACATGTTTGTTTTAATTTTAAATCGGTCGATGGCATTTTCTTCTATGTTTATACTATATTAACTGTTAAGCATTGAGAACGCCCGGTCCTCTTTGAAGTTGTTATGTAGGAAGCTGGCAGAAAAAGCCATGTTCCTGAGTTCGAGGTAAGACCTTACCTAATTCTTTCGATCTCATGTTCTGTGCGAACCAGTAGAGACTGTTTCTGTTAGACAGCAAAGAACACACAGTGCTAAAAACCATGCTTTCTAAGATGGTAGGTGGCTAGAGATTCAGCTGTTTAACATCCCACGTGTAAAAATGGAGCCTCTGATCGTGGCCTGCAGGGTAGGCTACTTGGACACAGACACGATCTCTAAGCCCCGTGTAGAGCTTCAGAGAGCTCACAGGACAGCGTTTCATGCTCTTGGGCTTCTGCACTGAATGGACTGCTGAGTCCCGGTCTGACGGGGAGTCCCTTTCCCATAGCCCAATCTTGCTCTGAAATCATCCCAACACCACTTCCCATCAATCTGCCCAGATTTGATCCTCCCCCAAAATCCTATAAGGAAGTATCTTCATTTTTAAGCGGAGGATGGAATGGATCCTTCTAAGGGAAATTTCAGAAGATGGATTTCTGTGATATCTTACTGATACTTCACCACTGATCAAGCTCAACTCCACTGAAATTTGATCTTTTTTGAATCATTAAAATATTTTTCAGGGAACACCACTACGCTTACCCCTATTTAGATCATATCCAACTGGATTATGGTCACCCTAAAATCAGCTTTCTGTGATGAATTTAACAAATTCACTTAGTCACTGAACATATATTTGAAAACACAGAAGGCACAATTTTATATGTCAGGCGCACTTAAAATAGTAATCATGTTCATAAAATTTTACTGGAACCAACAAGTGCATTTTAATGTATGAATATAAATGTAAAACATGATAAAAATTATTAGGATGAAGTTCAATGAAAACAAATAATCTTAATTTTGTCCTGTAAAATAGCAAAGTAATAGCAGTTTAAAGAAAAGGAGATGTTTAAACGCAATTACTAAATCATGGAGCTTAATAGTGGGAGAAAAACTGGCATGTGGATACACAATGTTCATATTAATTTATTCATTTATTAACTTTGAATAATGCACAGTCAAGCCTAAACTTTTAGCATAATATTTTCTGAAAAACTAGTTTTAGTCATTGCACACTGCAAACTAATGAAAATTCCTGTGATAATAAATCACCATCTATGTTCATTTTCATTTAGTGCCACTACCAATTATTTCGTCTAAGAGGATCTTTTGTTGGGAACTGCCATCCCTATCTAATAATAATGAAATAGAAAACCATCAACAAGAATCCTCTTTAAATTATTTCCCACAGAAAATAAACCCACGAAAAAGACTGAAATGGAAGAATGAGGTACAGCAATAATTTTTAATGCACATTTTAGGGAACACTGCCATGGTCTTGAGAGGCTGCCATTTGCAGCAATTACAGAAAACCGCGAGGCTCCTAAACCTAACCTGTGTGCCCGCCACAGGAGGACACCTGGTACTAGAGCCGTCGAAAATGGGCTCAGGTTCAAGGTCCAGGTGGCCATCCCTTTGCTTGTTGGAACTGGGACACACAGTGGGATGAACGGTGAACTCCCCATTCAGCAAATGTCCCTTCATCCCTATGTATAGAATTGTAAGCCTGTATTTTATTTATTTTTTTAAATTTAGAAAATTTAAATATACTTGTATTGATTTTGGACAGCGAGGGAGAGAGATAGAAATATTAATGATGAGAGACTCATAGATTGGCTGCCTCCTGCATCCCCCCTCCCCACCCGACTTCCCCCATCCCCACCATCTGGGGATCGAGCCCACAACCTGGGCATGTGCTCTGACTGGAAATCGAACTGTGTCCCCTGGTTCATAGGTCGATGTTCAACCACTGGGCCACACCGGCCGGGCAATGAGCCTGTATTATAACATGGCCTCTACAGTGCACTGTAGGAGCCTCTGAGGGCATGGCCCCCGCTGCTCAGGTGAGAATTCTGCATGAGGAATCACACCTGGTTCTCTGTGTTCCACGCCCACTAACCTCAGACAAGACCTCAAGTGTATGAATTGTCCTTAAGCCTCTTGAGCGATTCAGTCTTAGTACTGCAACAAGGTAAGCCTGCGAGGACGAAAGGAGCACCCGGCTCAGGAGACAAGAGCATACTGCCTTTGCCTCTCTTGGCTTTAATTTTATGCTCAAGACATTTTTTATTAAAGCTAGAAAAAACATGGGGAGAAAGATTTAAAATATCCTGCTCTGCCACATGCCTGAGGTCTTTTCAGGTTATTTTATGGCATCTGACATCTTTTCCCACCTCTAATTCAACTTGAAATTGTTAAAAAGACATCTGTACGTGACACAGTCCTCATTCAGACACTTAGCGTAGCGAGGGTCATTATTTCGCGTTTCAGCTGAATCTCAATAGTGTGCG
>NW_006290034.1:3211527-3212777 GCF_000327345.1 Myotis davidii
TTTCTTGTAGCAAGACAAACCCGTGATATTCCTTCCCATTCGATTAGGCCTGAAACAAAGTCTGATACGGGGTTAATGGCTTTAGCCTCGTTAGATACTTTGAATGAACAAGAAGAACCTGAAAGATTTTTCTGGTAGGAATTACATTTGAAACCCAAGATGGTTCTCATATCTAAATGCATTGTAAAAGAGAATAAGACATTTTAAGAGAAGGCAATGGCTAGAATTTTTATTTTTGGTAATTGTTATGCATTACACGTGTTTAACAAACTTAGTTCAGAATTGTAAAAAGGTGAGATCTTCATGTAGTGCCCTTCGAATAATGTATTCAATGCAACCTTTGAACCAATGAGGTTGATTAAAATTTTTAGAAGGAATAATGGGTAAAAAAAAAAAAAAAAAAAAAAAAAAGGTAGAACATGGGCCAACAAAGTAGCATCAATTTTCCTAAGCAAGAACTGTATTTACACACCTTGCTTCTCATTCACTACCCCTGTCGTCTATCATTTTCTCCTGCCCCAATGCCAATGAGTGATTTACTTTCCAAATAATTACCCAGAAGACCTTGACTATTCCATACTGACAAGATGGATGGAAGGGACCCAAAATAATATTTAATGAGCATCATCTGATGGCATTTACTCCGTGTCTATACTTTACCCCATGGAAACTTCAGAGCCTCCCAACAACCCTATGAGGCGGGGTGTGGGGGGGTAGCACCTGGCGTGGTCCAGATGTGAGAAGCAACTCTGCGTAACCCTGGAGCAGAGAAAAGGCCTAAGTGGCTTGGGCACAGGAGACAAATGCACGGGTATGAGAGGATGAGATTGAAGAGGGAGCCAGAGGCAAACAGTATAAGAGCCTACAGTACATGCACATGATTTAGAAGCTTCTCCAAAAACAATGAGAAATCATTTGGAGAGTTTGACGGTTGCATGAAGTTTTCAGATTTGCCTGTTTAAAATATAACTCCAGCTAAAATGTGTAGGAAAGAAAATCTGGTTGGGGCAAAAGAAACTGCTAGGCTCTAGGTTAGCATTTCAAGCAGACATAGCCTGCATGGAGAAACAATGATGTCAGTAAACAGGGAAAGGAGTTGATGGGTCTCAGCTATATTGGGAGAACATATCAATTCTTCAGGATGGTCTATATCCTTAGCGACTATTTACTTGTCTCTCTTCCACTACAAACTTGGATTTTACTTGTGGCTGAATGTTAATAGCCACCATGGTTCCTGGAGGAGAGAGAAC
>NW_006290034.1:3212962-3253617 GCF_000327345.1 Myotis davidii
GTCTTAAAAATACAAGATAAAAGTAAAGGAAGCTAGTGAATTTAAGAGTATCAGAAAATGCTTTAAGCCAATAGCATTTAGACACAGAGACTTGTATTTGATTTTAAAGGATGCATATATTGATACAGTTTTATACGCTATTGATTGAAATAAAAACACATTATCAAGACACAATGTAATGTTTTTGTTAAAAAATATGTTTTTATTGATTTTAGAGAGGAAAAGAGAGGGAGAGACACAGAAACATCAATTATGAGAATCATTGATTGGCTGCATCCTGCACGCCCCCTGTTGGGGATCGAGTGTACAACCTGGGCATGTGCCCTGACTGGGAATCAAACCATGACCTCCTGGTTCCTGGGTCAATGTTCAACCACTAAAGTATGCTGGCCAGGCTGTTCTTACTGCTAAAAATAATATCCCTCAAAAGAGTAACTGATTGAATCTAATTCAGCATTCACCGTTTTTAAAAAATTTTGAGTGTGTGCTGTACTTTGGAGACAATGCTCATGGTAGCCAACACAGGATTCCTGTCCCTTTTGTAGATGACAGATAACTGGAAGATAGTATGTAAATTAATAATTACAACACGATGTAACAAAGTGATAACAGGAATGGCTACACACTCAAGTTTCCCAGAAATCATGTCAAATCTGCTCCAGGAACCCAGCCATTTGGCTATTCCTTTAACAGAGAATCCATCCCAAATAGAAACTACATCCTATAAAACGTAAAGTCTTTTCAATTCTATTACATAGTAACAAAACCTCTATCACGACCAAGTCACACTTTTTCTGTCCCTTGTCTGGCTTTCTGTCCCGTTCTGCTGAGACAACAATGGCACAGCCGCCGCTCTCCCCTGTGCAGCGGGATGCAGCAAATGCGGAAAAGAGGACAATGCGACAGTAGTTCTAAGTGTTGGCTGAGCTCTGGGCAAAGCTGACATGTCCACCGGTATCAGATCTGACAAAAGCACCGATGTAGCTCATCGTCTGAACGAGGTGAGATGGGGGTGTATTGTGTGGAACATGAAACCACGCACAGCAGTTCATGCTCCCATCACAATGCCTAGCGGCCCAGCAGGCACCAGCTCCATTCCCCGGCGAATAACCGTTATTTCTGGCTCTGATCCCCCAGATCGGGTCCTGGTATCATGCCTTCTGAAGTGGTTAATTTGCTATTCATGAAATTGTTTACAGGCTTACAATGTGCGAATGTGTACACAGATATGTAAACATATACATATGGGGGGGGATTGAGAATTTCACATGGAATCTATAGCAGTAAAATGCTCTATATGATTGGAGAAAATAAACCCCTACTTCATAATTTGCTTTCTGGTTTTTGATTAGGTCATTATAAATATATATTTTCTTATGGCAAAAAGTAAAATGTCTAGAGGAAATTTATATATATCATGAGGAAGTATGTCTGCTTCATTCAAAAAGTTGTATTGTAAAAATAGCTTACTAATATCTCTTATTTTTGTTTTGTGCCCTGAGTTTAAGCACTCCTTTTTATTACTCAAGTAATGTTTGTTCAACAGCTCTTCCTTCGATTCTTCCATGACATTTAGGTCTTTCCTTATGGAACTGAACAATGAGCAGACAACTCGGAATGAAAGGAATAAAGGGGTGAGCTTCTGGAATTGAGTGAGCACCTTATTGTTTGCTGTGGACAGAGCTGCCTAATAAAGGTAAAATGCCAGGGAGGATCTGGCGAACAGCTTCATTATTGAACGCAGAAGAGAAAAGCAGGCTCAGTTTGAGGATTACATTAGAGCTGCCGGTGGCCAGCAGGCGGTGAACGCCAGCCATTTCTCCTGTTTACATATCCCTTGAAAAAATGCTCTATCTCGCCATTAATTAATGATTTTTACGCTTGGCATTTATTCCCTTTTAAACTTAAGAATATTTTGTACTGCCCTAGCTTGTTTGGCTCAGTGGATAGAGCGTCAGACTGCGGACTGTAGGGTCCCAGGTTTGATTCCAGTCAAGGGCACATGCCTGGGTTGCAGGCTCGATCCCCAGTTGGGGGTGTGCAGGAGGCAGCCAATGAACGATTCTCTCTCATCATTGATGTTTCTATCTCTCCCTCTCCCTTCCTCTCTGAAATAAAAAAAATATATATATTCTTTAAAAAACAATGTTTTTTATTGTTTGTTTGTTTTTAAATTTGGCCTGACAAAATACTTGCATATAATATTTATATAAACGTATGTAATATATAATACGATGTAAAACTGTGTATATATTTACAAACGTACATATTTCAGATTTTTACCTTCTATTTTGCTGGTTTTATTTTTTTTTCTTAGGAAGAAGTATTATAGAAGAATCCATGCTAGTGCCTGGGTCACATGCCATCTCCTGAAAGTGAATGAAGTACCATGGATAATATCGTCATCAAAAGAAATCTGTGGTACAATTGCATCACTTTAATCCTATTTTCTGCTCTAACTCGAACACATAGCAGTAGAAACTTTGCGTCTTCTAGAAATATATCCTGGCAATTTTCATTTAATAGATTCTGAAATGAAAAATGCCCATGATGAGAAACAACACCAGCGAGGCCTGCAAACCCACGCAGAAGGGTTGGCTGGGTGAAGGGAGCTTTGTGGAGTCCAACTGGCTGATGCATACACCAGCTGAGAATGTGGCTCAAAGTACATGCTCTGCCCTATTTTCCTACCCTACTGGACACGAAGACAGCGATTTTCAACCTTTCTCATCTCATGACACATAAACTAGTTACTAAAATTCTATGTTACACCAAAATATGTTATGCTTTTTTTCTGATCTGGCAAAAAAACAAATAAAAAATGGGGATGATTTTGATTCATTCACACTGGACGGCTACTGTGGTATTGGCTGCTGTACACACAGTCCCCATATGCCTTCAATAGAGTTTAACTTAATTTCTGCATCTTACCTAAGAATGGCACATTCGTCATCATTAATGACCCAGGCTTGACACATTTCTGTAACTGAAGACCATCCTTTATTCCTCTTCCCTGTGATTTTACTAAATGCATTTTTTTCTCTTCTAGGATCCCATCCAAGATCCCACAGAATATAGAGCTGTCACGGCTCTTTAGGCCCTGCTGGGCTGTGGCAGTTTCTTAAATTAAAAAAAAAGTCCTTTCTTTTCTTTTGATGATCTTGGCAGTTTTGGAAAGTTTCTGTCAGGTATTGTGTAGAAACCCCTCAATGGCGATTTGTACAAGGTCTCACTCATGGTCAGAATAGGGTGGGAGAGATTTTGGAGTCAGACCCAGAGGCCACTAGGGGCATGCTCCTCAGGGTGCAGGTCCAGAGACACGCCCACATGACGTGCCTATGGGGGAAGTGCCTTTGGTCAGGTTTTCCCACCCTGCAGCTATTATCCCCTTTTTCCATTCTGTGCTCTTTTTAAAAATATATATTTTTATGGATTTCAGAGAGGAATAAAGAGGGACAGAAAAAGAAACACCAATGATAAGAGAGAATCATTGATCAGCTGCCTCCTGCCCGCCCCACACTGGGGTTGGGCCCGCAACCCAGTCATGTGCCCGACTGTGAATTGAACCATGACCTCCTAGTTCATAGGTCAACGCTCAACCACTGAGCACCACCAGCTGGGCCATTCTGGGCTCTTCGAAAGGAAATTGTTATGCACAACCCATGCCTAAGGAAACATGAACAAGAGTAAGTTGGATTTTATGAAAATTTAAAAGCTCTGCTCTGTGTGAAAAACACTCTTACAAAAATAGACAAGCCACAGGATAGAAATAAGGAAGTGAAACACACACACACACACACACATATATATATATATAGAGAGAGAGAGAGAGAGAGAGAGAGATTAACCAACATGCTCCCCAAAATGTCTGCAGCAGCCCACAGCTATACCACAGGCCCTGTGCTGTGCTGAGGTGTGAGTGGGGCTGCATTCTCTTCCCTTGGGATTAAAGCTCAGCCTCCGGGCAGCTGTCTGGGGCTGTGGCTCCCATATGTAGCTCCTCACCCCCTTTGAGCAAGGAATGCAGGCACCATAAAGGGTTCAAAAGAGAGGGAAATTAGATTTCAGAACGTAAATGTTTGTGTATGACATATTTTTATTATTTGAAAATTGTATAATTGTGACAATATCTCCGGATACATGCAACCTCAACTCTAATTTTCAGCCAGTGGAAATGATGATCATTATAATGCGAATGACAGTCCAATCACCATTGTAAAAAACCAGAGTGGCCTTTTTCTACCATCTCAAGCTTTTTGCTCCCCCCACCCCCTGCCCCCAATATCTAAGGATGTTTTGCTTCTCTTCTTGTTAACAACATAGATGTTTTTCTTGGCTAATGTGTAAATATTAAACCACAAAATGAGTGTAGATACCTTGTTAGCACTGGCGTATGGTATTATGTGACTAGCTCTTACTTCAGGTGAAAATTGTTGACAATGGCATTGGTTTCTGTCATTTCCTCTATTTATTCTCCTTTAATAACCCCTACCCCAGACTTTACCTACTATTCTCAATGACAGTAATTTGTTTTGATCCCTTAAGCAAAACAAACAAAAAAACCCACAACAAAATACACACACACACAAAACACACAAACCCCCCCGCCCCCAAAACGCACAAGAAAACATTGGACAGGATTCCTCATGTCCTTTCTCTTTGACTATCCAGCTGTCACCCTTATCTCAGAGGAATGATGATAGAATAAGATCACAAATTGCTTTTCATGATGCCAACCACACTTTTTCTAATATGCAGCAATTTCCACTGGTTATTACCAATTAACAATTTTCCACTCATATCCACACAAAAACTTCTATCATCTCCTACTTATTTGCAGAAATAGGTTAACAAAAACTCTACCTTTACAAAATGCAATTTTTTTCTACCTTCTGTTATCATCTATCTCTTTACCCTATTAACCACAGTACACTGTGAAAACAAAAATGGGAATCATTATGTTACTTTAAAAATATGTAGCCTTCATAATTCTAAAAAATATTTTATATGATTTGTAATATAATTATGGGTGCCAAAAACCAAACCCACAGTGAAATTAAGATCCGGGAACTACGTATTAAAATGGGGAGGGGATAGAAAAGTACATTTGATTGAACATCTATGCTAAGAAAGAAAAGGAGAATTTCATTCTGAGCTTCTTGGCTATCACACACAAGCAGAAAATACACACACAAAGTACCATATAGTTTTAATTATTTATAACCAAAAACGCACACCCCTGTCATGGTGGGCTTATCTGTCTTACCATTTCTGAATTCTGATAAGATTGTTATGACTTACTTTGTATTCTGGACACCAAACTATGTATAAAAATGATCCATATCAGCTATTTTGTTTATAAAATCACACCGACATTTTATGTGCATGACAATTTGTAAATAAACCTTCCATAAGCGTTGAACATGTAATGGAATCATAATCCTGTATGGTTAGCAATGGCGGGGAGAAGCTGACATATACTATCCAGGAGGCTAGTTCTGTAATGATTTAATGTTGAGGTGCCATGATGCATGTCTGAACACTGACATGGAACTATTTCTGCCAAGTCTGAAAGTGCAGAGCAGTGATTTTCAACAGGTGTGCTGCAAGCATTTTTAAAACATGCAATACCTGACTATTTAGTCAGGGGCACTGACCAATTTGCTCTTAGACTGTAAAAAGAAAAATGACAACAGCCAACACAACAATAACTGTCTGGTGTGAATGAATCCAAATTATACCTTTTTTTGTCAAATTGGCAAAATATTACATATTTTGGTGTGTCACAGAATTTTAGTAATTAGTTTGTGTGTGCCTTGAGATGAACAAGGTTTGAAAATTGTCGTTGTCGATGGTGACACGTAATTCAAAACAGAGAAGTCAAAGGAAACTTGATGGGAAGACATTGTTTCCTTACATGAAAGAAGATATAGTGTAGATATACAGGGAAATCTCTATATATAAAAGCCTAAGCAACTGTTACGACCAAACCACCTGTCAACCAGTTGCTATGACGCGCACTGAACACCAGGGAGCAGATGATCAATGCAGGAGCTGCCCCCTGGTGGTCAGTGTGCTCTCACCGCCAACCTCCCACAGCCGGCCAACCTCCTGCGGTCTTGATCTGAACTGGGCGAGACAGCCCCAATTGCCAGCCAGGCCAAGGAACCCCACCTGTGCACACATTCGGGCACCAGACTTCTAGTACTCTTATAAAAATGTACCAGTTGAATACAGAAGCAGCTAGCATTCACTAACAGAAGGCAGGGTCCTTACACAGTGGTGAGTTGCAGTGATATGTGTAGAAATGAACATTTTTTTCTTCTAAAAAATCTACTCTGGGAGTTTGACATATTTTCTTACAGTCATTGCTCCAATTTTTGTTTAATTTAGTTTGTTACACTGTGGGCTCTTTTAGACTTCTGGCATATGGAGCAATATTAATTTTTATTGCTCTCCCCACCTCTTTCCCAAATTCCTGGCCCTGAAGTGCAATTGGCAGAAAACCAAGAATCATGAGTTAATTTTAAAAGAAATGAAAATTTCTGAATTTCTGCCAATACCAGAATTTACAGAATTTCTGTAAATTCTGAATGAAGGACTGAGTGTTCCAATCTTCCAGCAATTTCTTCTCTGCCTCCTTCAATTGAAGGTTTTGGATTTGGGATGAAAATTCAGGGGAAATTCCTTTAGTAGCTACAAAGAAAAAAGCAGGAAAAGTGTAGGAAGCCAGAAAAGAAATGTTTAAGAATTCCCAAGTGGGTCAAATACTGGCAAGAAATCAATCCCAGGCCTGAGGCTTCCCTTATCAAACCTTGATCTCTTTTCCCCTCATTTATCTCTCTATATAAATGCCTAATATGCAAATTGTCCCCACAGGTGTTCAACTGGGAGACCGATTGCTCCCTATGACCTGTGCTGACCGCCAGGGGCAGCACAGAACAAAGGAAGGCCCCAGTGGGCAGCCAGAAGGCCTTGGTCAGCAGCCAGAAGGCCCTGATTGGCCCTGATTGCCGGCCAGGCCTAGGAACCCTACCCATGCATGCACAAATTTCATGCACTGGACCTCTAGTCAACAATAAATTCCTTTCACCTGGCTGGCGTGGCTCAGTGGTTTAGCCTTGACCTATGAACCAGGAAGTCACGGTTCAATTCTCTATCAGAGCATATGCATGGGGTTGCAGGCTTGATCCCCAGTATGGGGCATTGTTCAACTGGGAGACCGATCGCTCCCTATGACCTGTGCTGACCGCCAGGGGCAGCACAGAACAAAGGAAGGCCCCAGTGGGCAGCCAGAAGGCCTCGGTCAGCAGCCAGAAGGCCCTGATTGGCCCTGATTGCCGGCCAGGCCTAGGAACGCTACCCATGCATGCACAAATTACATGCACTGGATCTCTAGTCAATACTAAGTTCCTTTCAGCTGGCTGGCGTGGCTCAGTGGTTTAGCCTTGACCTATGAACCAGGAAGTCACGGTTCAATCCTCTATCAGAGCATATGCATGGGGTTGCGGGTTTGATCCCCAGTATGGGGCATGCAGGAGGCAGCGGACGAATGATTTTCCATGGATGTTTCTATCTTTCTCTCCCTCTCCCTTCCTCTATGAAATCAATAAAAACATATAAATAAATGAAATAAATTTCTTTCTATTTTGGGTTGATCTCAGTTAGGTTAGTCCGTTAATAACTGTGATCACTATGATGTAGTTTATGCCAACACTGTGGCTTCCTGGTGCTCCACAGCCAGCGCATCGCTGGCCCCCTCTGTTCTCTCTGAGGCCTTGGTAACATCATGGACACCTTTACTGGAATTTAAAAAACAAACTAAACAAAGAAAAGCTGGCGATGACAGAGCTTTCCTGTATTATGTAGGCGTTTCCATTAGGATTTTAGGATTTGAAATGTTTTGTATTACATCTCAAACTCAAAGGACAGCATCTGGTGGGATCATCCTGGGACTCACAGATGGGTTTTTACTTTTGATCTCCTCACGCCTACGTCTCACAGTCCCAACTGTGAAACCTCTTTATGAGACAGTAAGACTTTTTCAATACAATAAAGACTGATCTCACCTGAACAGATAAGATATTCTAGGCCAGCAAGGGCAAACTACTGTCCACGGCTGGATCCGCCCGTTTGAAATGCATAAAACTAAAAAAAAAAAAAAAAAAGACCGTACCCTTTTATGTAATGATGTTTACTTTGAATTTATATTAGTTCACACAAACACTCCATCCATGCTTTTGTTCCGGCCCTCCAGTCCAGTTTAAGAACCCACTGTGGCCCTCCAGTCAAAAAGTTTGCCCACCCCTGTGTAGGCCATCATCATTTTACAAATGACAGATTCCAAACATTTTTTGTCATTTACATCAATGATCATGCTTATTCTTGTTCTACTGTACTAAAATATGTTGACAATAGGGGCACAAGTACTGTAATTGAATGTCTTTGCATTCATAAATATACTAACAAGATGTGCTAACCCTCCTTTGTTCCATTGTGTTGATGATTTACAAGAAATCGGGGCCTGGCAGGCATACTATGGGTAGACGGAGGCCTAGGGCAATTTTCTCATGGATGTTTAGATGAACAAGTCCTGCTCTGTTTGACCATCAAGAATTGTATAATTGATCAGCCCCTGCACTTTCAACTCAATGGAATACACTTAATGTGAAGTGACCTTTGATACAGATTTCCAGTTCCTCAAGAACTTGCTTTAAAAAACCCCCACAAAAACAAAAAAACCCGCAGTGCACTCGGTGGCCCGGGATCTGTCTCCCGCTTCCAGTGTTGGACGGAACAGAACCAGGGACACCCCTTCTTCCAGCCTCCGGCCTCTCTCCTGCCTCTCATCCAGGCAACACCTTCAGAACCTCCTCCCGGACTGGACCAGCCAACACACCGGGTTTTTTCTACCTGAAACTCCTGATTGCCAACAGCCATGAGCTCCCGAATTCCTCAGAATTAGTCCACTGAGATGGAGGCTGCGGCCAATCGCCTGGCCACCCTGCATCTGCGGCCTCGCACACCCACCTCCCTCTGGGCTACTGTTCCAACCATGATGATGTGTCTCTCGGGGGCGTGCCACTTCTCCCACCAGCTGGTGGAGAAGCAACAGGGCTCTGAGCATCTCTTAAAGCTGCAGAACAACAAGGCAGCCGCGTTCTCTTCCAGGACATGCAGAAACCTTCCCAAGACAGTGGGGCAAAGCTCAGGGAGCCAGGGAAGCCGCCCTGGCCTTGAAGAGGTTCCCCAGGCCGACACTCTATCCACTGAGCCAAACCAGCTAGGGTGCATGTTACTTTTTTATTTGAAACATTTTCACATATTTCTGCTCAGTGCACCCTCTATTCTAGACACCACTAACACCGTAATATATTAAATGAGAGAATGGTACATGAGTTACATATTCTAATTATCAGAACTACCAAAGAAGACATTTAAAAAACTACTCAAAATAGCAGTCATATGGAATTAAAATTATGACATTCCCAATATCTTGAAGTCATTATTTTTATGATTTACTATGTTTTATGTTAGTGAATCCAATAATTCTATTATTTATTTTACTTTTCTGTTGCCCCTTTTCTCACTACCAAGCAAATTTTCACAGTATCTTACCAATTTATGCTGATTGTCTTCATTCCTAAACTTTCTACATTTTTGTTCGATCACTAAAAGCCTTTCTTCTTTTCCTCTGTTTCCTATAGATTTCTCCTCTTGCTCTATTTCTAGTGGAAAGCAAATTGGACCGCTTTGTTATTTCCATTAATTTTCTTAATGACAATGGGAACATTACATATTTATTTGAGGCTGAATAAAACTATTAATATGTAGCAAAATATTGTTTTGCAAAATTTAACATCTGGATAAATAATTTTACGCATAAGTTTATACCATGGAACTTTTTCTCAATAGCATTTTTCTCCTGTGGACTACCCTACATAACATAGTAACTGAGTTTTTAGTAATTGGTTTGGGAGCCTTAAAGAAGAAAATTTACACCAAATTTAAATTTTCTCATAATTATATCTTTCCTCAAAATTCTATTTCTTGTAGCTTTTCTAATGAAAATCATAGTGTTACACCAGGAATTATCATTTCAATCTATACCTCTATAGCTTTCAAAATAAGCTCTTTAATATGGATTACTCTTTCAATTTAACAAGTTGATATGTTTAAGAAGAACAAATCACAAATGCCATCTTCATTTTCCAACTTGGTCTTTATCAACGACCCATGTCAACATCTCAAATATTACCTAAAAATTATTTCAAATGACTCTTTGCTACTCCACTATTTAGAAATCTACATTTACTGCTACACAAAAAAGGATCCATGTATATATGTAGGCAGATCTCACAATTCTAAGAAACTGCAACTATGAGACTCAGATGATCATCAATCAGTAATGAGTCATTAGTCCTAGTTGGCATCATCAATCAATATTACCAAGCCAATGTAACTAAGGTAGAGCTGTGATTAGCTTACTTATTTTTAACTCACTCCCTCTAGTAAGCTGGCTTTCAGCTCGAGAAATCTAATTGAAGATGAAGAACTTACACGTTTGCATCAGAATGTATCAGTAGTTTGGCCATTCATTGTTGAGTAACACATAAACTGACTTAATAATAAAATGTTCTTTATTTTATATATTTTATTATGCGTTTTTTTTTTAAAAAAATTGATTTGAGAGAGAGAGGAAGGGAGATGGAGAGAGTACTGGAGATGGACATGAGAGTGAAGCATCAATTGGCTGCCTCCTGCACACCCCCTACTGGAGATGGAGCCTGCAACCGGGCATGTGCCCTGACCGGGAATCCAACCAGTGACCTCTCCTGGTTTTTAGGTTGATGCTCAACCACTGAGCCACGCCGACCAGGCACAAATCCTATTTCTTAAATCAATCATTGCAAATGGTCAATTTTTTTTGCATTAGACTGTGTGTGGAATATTTATGATTTTGTGTGACCAGTTTTTCTGGGTGGGGAATGATCCAGACTGAACTAACAGAAATCTTCACGGGGGTTTTAAAAAACTGGACATGGGAGGAAAGAGTTGTTTTTCTTTTTCCTTTAATTGGATGAAAATCCATAGGAAGTTTGAGCTCCGATCTCAGATCTGCGCTCACTCACAGAGGGAAAGGTTGGTCATATGGCAGAGAGAGAAGAAAGTTATGTCTCCGGTTCTGGTCCCCCCTATGGCCAGTGAATAAAATGTTCTCTCTCTGCAGTTAAGCCATTGTGAATAGCCTTTCTATCTCATGCAAAGAAATTATGCTCCAAAAACAATAAAAAGTCTTACACAAGGTGTTTTTGGTCTCTGCTCATAAAATCCCCTGCACACACATGGTTATATAATTGCAGCCACTGACTCCCACAGTAGCCCTGTTATCTGGGAAGCCTATTCTTCACACAAACCCTGAAATGAAATATGATGCGTTCATTTGGAGATGACACAGAGGCTGGGCCACTGGATTAAACAGTGTTTATGAACCCGCTCCTCGGCCCGTGTCCCTCCACCACGAGTAAGGTAGTGATTTCTGTGGAGTTATAAATCAGCAAAGGTCCTGGCCAGCGTTCTCTGGGACAGCTTGATTGTCTTTCCCGAGAACATATTGGCATTTTCATTGCGGAAACATTAACCATGGTTTCCAGGTGTCACTCTCCGCAGAAACGACTTCCCCCTGCCAGACAGGGATTTACAGCCTCCTTGCTAATGTGTTAGCTTATGAACTGGGAGCTGAGTGCCCTCCCAGAGAGAATGCAGCCTGTGTGGTGAGTTCAGAGAGAGAGAGAGACAGAGAGGTATAACATCTCCATGTGGTAGCCACCGCCCTGTCCTGCAGAGCACATGGGGGAAAGGAAGGCTTCTCATATAAGTCAATTTCCAGTCATGGTGAGCATCACTGAACAGGAGCGTGGGCATGTACAAAGACGCAGAGTCATTAACCATGGCCCTAAGAGAGGAAGCAGGTACCACAGCCCAGAGCAGAACTGTGAAGGAGGGAGGGAGGGAGGGCGGGAGGGAGGGAGAGAAGGGCAGAGGGGAGGAGAGAGATGGCGGGGGGAGTGAGAGAGAGACCACAGTTATGTTTTTGTCTTTGCTATAGAGATCATCGCTATTATTTCCCAAGGGGGAAACCAGAGACTTCTCTTCAAGAAAACTCCATACCCTAAAATGTACACGTGAAGACTGAGTAAGCCTTGTTTTATGAGATTTTATGACAGGGTAGGGTTAATCATGGGCAGCAAATCTTTTTATTTCTTGAACAAGTCTCACGCGTAAACGCCCGCTCTGGGGAATGCTCAGTCTCAGAGCTGGGCAGGTCCGCACGATGGAGCTGCCGGTGCCTGGAAGGAGGAAGCGCGGGCAGCCATGTCCACGTGCTGCTTCACAGGAGTGTCAGCAGCATCAGAACGAGGGCTCCGAAAGCACCCGCACAAATAGGCAATGTCAGCGACCTCCCCGGAGGAGGGGACTCCACAGTGTGATTACAGCTGTTATCAAGACAGGTGTTAGCTTAACACAGCACCACATGTCAAATGCTGATGCACTGCCAAGCATCAGAGAGCGAGAGAAGAAAAAGGGGAAAGGGGCAGAGCTAAGTAGCTGGCACACTCTGCCTCATTTTCCAGGGGCACGGCACCAACGGGAAGCTGGGAAGTCGTCTGCACTCCTTTACGGGGATGTTGGCGGTGTCTAAAGGGGCCTCGGCTTTTTAACAATTTTAAAAGGCTCCCTCGGAACCTTAATTAGCCAGGAATCCAAGGAGGTGCGACAGCCAGCCGAGTCTCTTTTCTTGAGTTAAAGTCAAACTAATTAAATTTCAGAAGGAAAACATCTCCTGCTAGCACTCTTAATCCGTCACCCTTGCTTAGCCAAAAATAAATAAATAAATATGGAGACTGATGGGCTGAAAATAATATTAACAGGAACATTTATGGTGGCGAAACAATGATGAACCAATTTTTCATTAAGGGCATTTTTGAATTCCTCAGCTAACATTCAAAAAGCATATATAATTTTGCTTCTAAAGAATCCATTTTAGGTCAGGAATAACTCGAGGAATTTAGCAGTCTTTTTGTTAACATTAGTGTTTTTGCTGAATATTTTCTGCACAGATTTAAATATACATAGCATATATAATAGAGTTATTAATGTGTTCTGAAGCATTACACCTGCATGAACACACATGCAAACTCTAAACTGTTCTGCATTTCTTGAATGAAGGCCAGGATTAAAGATGATGCCTAGCATTCATATCTATATATATAAAACACTAAGTGACTGAACAACCAAACGACTGGTCGACCGGTTGCTATGACACACACTGACCACCAAGGGACAGACACTCAATGCGCAGGATTGGGCTCCCTCCTGTCTGGATTGGGCCTGCGGGGATTGGGCCGAAACCGGTTCTCCGACATCCCCCCAGGGGTCCCGGATTGTGAGAGGGTGCAGGCCAGGTCAAGGGAGCCCACCGATGCACGAATCCGTGTACTAGGCCTCTAGTTAGTTATAACATCCACAGAATATAAGACATGATAAGATAAATAGCTACACCATAAAATTCCAAGTAAAATTTTCTCAGAAAGCGAAATTCTGTTTTAAAGAACCACTTGTTTTTTAAAAATGGAGATGCTATATTATTTATTTAACATTTGTACTTATACAATAAAGATCTATCAAAACTGCAAAATGTTATTTCTCTATGAGAGATCTTTGGCCATCATTTCCTTCCCGTTCTCACATTTCCTTTACAGAGAAATGTGTGTCCTCCTGGGACTCCGCTCTTCTAAGCACTGCTGACCGGGCAGCAGGACACTGGACCCCACGCCACTGCCACAGTTGGGCCAATAAGGCCTTATCAGTTAGGACTGTGGTTCCGACACGCTAGTTGTGATTCTGAACTAGAAACTATGAAAGGCACATTCATCTTTGCAAGGAAAAACAAAATCAGTGACAGCGAGATGATCTTCAGAGAAACAGAAGAATGATCCAGGCATATGAATCCAACAGAAATTAGAGAGTGGTGGTGAGGGGAGAGATAAAGAAAGAAAAAGAATAGCACATTACTTTGCACAGTTCTTGTCACTATCTTCCTTTTCTTATTTCATGGCCTTCTGTTTGATACTCTTTTCCTTCCTTCCCTCCCTCCCTCCCCTCCTTTCACTATTCTATAAAATTACATATTATCTTGGTTTTTACATTCTTGTAATTTGTGCTGTTAAAAAGTGAGGACACATAGACCATGTTTTTGTTGTTGTAGTCACATACATAATTAGATTATAATTAGGTCATGGGAAGTAGTAGCTGAGTATGCAGAATATCTAATTAGGAGGGAGTCTGTTCTCTTAACACGCTCCCCCATGGGGTCTACCTTTATCTCTATCTTCGTTGCCTCCATTCTCCTTTCTAGGACCCACTTCACACCAATTAGAATGTTTCCTTTATCTTCTAATCCATCATCGATACCATCCACTTTCTATACATTCCACTCTGTAAAAGTTTCCATGATTAATGGGAGGCATTCTAATCTGATCCCCAAATCAGTATATTCTCTCTTCCACTGTACTCAATCTACCATTAAACCTAACAGCTGGGCCATAATTATCTTTAATAATAAATTTTTTCCTTTTACCTATGTCTGGTGACCCCCACAAGCACAGGAATTCCAATACTCAGCTGGTGAGAGATGAGAAAACATTGACTCTTGTTCTTTAGTCTAAAGTCTAATTCATGTTGCCAGCCCCAAAGGAATCTTTCTTCCTAATCGCTGAACCTGAACTATATGCTGGATATAGGCACATGTCAATGATAAATTGTCTCATGTATTCCACTGACCCTGTCTTATACTCAGAATGACAGCCCTATGCCAAAACTTCTACCCCCTCCTCTTGGCTACCTTCTCCCCATCTTAGCTAAATAATTTCCTTTTCACAAATTAACTCCCTCCTAATTGGATACTCTCCATACTCAGCCACTACTACCAATGACCTAATTATATTCTAATTATGTATGTGATGCTTCAGTTTTATTCTAATTATCTGAAATAAAAAGGTATGAGAGCCAAAATAAAATATTCTACATCTTTTAGTTCTCCACAATATTCAATATAATTCTCTGCTCAACTGAGTGCATGGTAGGTCCAATATCAAATAGTCCCAATGATAGATTAAGGCTACTTGCATCAATACTTTGCTTAAAAGCACTATTATTTCATGTTTATTTTAACTATGTTCATGTAAGTTATAATCTCTTTTTGATAGGTCTCTTTTGTTTTATATTTTCCCTCTATTTTGTATTTTGTTTGTGTGTGTGTGTGTGTGTGTGTGTGCGCTCCTTTTCCTAGCCTAGCTTACCTTTTATCCACTGACCCCACTGCCTTTAATTTATTTTGCTCTTCTGTGTTCAGTGACATCTTAATTAATGGGCGCCACACTTTAAAGGAACCCACGGAACATGAATGATGAGATTCATTTAAGGTACCTAGCATCCCTAGTACCACTTTTTCAAGTAATTACGGTCCCTCACCCTTTTCCTGTAGGTCAGGTTATTGCCCAAACTTTCCAATCTAGACTAAATAACTCTGCAGGTTGTTTTTTTCTAGGTTTCATATTCTCTGCGCTATCTCCAATACCATAATCTATTTTAATTATATATGAAAAATTATTCACATCATTGTTTTCCCTCATGCAATGAGGGAACTGACATCTTTTTTTCTACCTTTTTCCAAGCTTTCAAAGCTGTTAATATTTATTAATTTCCAATTACTATTTTTGTCAACTGCTCTGCCCCCTGCTTCTTCAGTAAGACTGTCAAGATCTCTGCTTCGACACCTGTCGGGCAGCAAACCAACCTGGTGTATAGGTTTCTAAAGTCTGATAAACGCAAGATGTTTCCTTGGCGTACAAGAAGACGGTGTTAGCATATCCCACGATTATTTTTACCTGAAATTAAACAAATGGATATTTACCCTTTTTGATGGTTAATTTTATGTGTCGACTTGACTAGGCCACAGAGTGCCCTGGACACTTGCACAAATGTTATTCTGGGTGTGTCTGTGAGAGTGTTTCTTCCTAAGATGAACACTTGAATCAGTAGACTACTTACCAGTAAAGCCCAGTGCCCTCCCAGCAGGGGGTGGAACTCCTCCAATCAGTAGGAAATCTGAATACGACAGAAAAGCTGAGATGGAACACTGGTCTCTCTCTGTCTTCAGACGCAGAGGGAAATACCAGCTGGTCTTCGGTCTCCAGCCTGCAGACTTTCAACTTTGCTAGGTCTCTGGCCTTGAGGCTGCATATTCTTTTTGAGTGAACATTACCAGTATGCAGCCTCGAATTAATTTTATTTATAATAGCCAGGTGTTTAAGTCTATTGAGACACTGCTTTATTTCCAGTAGACTTTGGAGCTAAATTATAGCTTGGATTTCACTCCACTGATTTTCAGTCTCAAGGACTTGAGTATGTTTTTTGGCTACACTGTGCTTTCATTACTTCTTTTGTAAATTGAGATAAATTAGTACCTACCTCAGGTTATCATGATGATTATGATAATTATTAAGTAGAAGTGTAAAAAAGTGCTTAGGAAATAATGAGCACTCGATCAGTAATGCCTATCTATGCTAATAAAAGGGTAATATGCTAATTAGACCGGATGTCTTCCAGACGTCCTTTCAGACAAAGCCACAGTGGTGGGGGCCGAGGCAGAGGCAGGCAGTTGGGGCCATCAGGCCAGCCGGGGAGAGCAGTTAGGGGATCAGGCAGGCAGAGTGGTTAAGGCAGGCAGGCAGGCAGGTGAGTGGTTAGGAGCTAGCTGTCCTGGTTTGCGAGAGGGATCCCAGATTGGAGAGGGTGCAGACTGGGCTAAGGAACCCCCTCCCCATCGTGCACGAATTTCATGCACCAGGCCTCTAGTTTATTATAATTTCCTTAAGACATAGTGGTATTTGTCTTTTTTAAAATTAGGTATTATTGACTGTTCTTTGGTTAAAGGTTGGTTAATGTCAAACATTCTTATATCAGAAGAGACTTAACTTCAACAAGGCTTAATTTTTAAGGATTTTTTAAAAAATCCTTTAAAATAATTGCTAATTGCCCTAGCCAGTTTGGCTCAGTGGATAGAATGTCAGTCTGTGGACTGAAGGGTCCTGGGTTCGATTCTAGTCAAGGGCATATACCTGGGTTGCTGGCTCAATCCCCAGTATAGGGTGTGCAGGAGGCAACTAAGCAATGATTCTCTCTCATCATTGATGTTTCTCTCTCTTTTTCCCTTCCTCTCTGAAATCAATAAAAAAAATAAAAAAAGAATTGCTAATTTATCTATCCAATATTCTACCATAAGGTATTGTATTAATGACAATATGAAAGGTAAATTAATTTATTTTGAGAGTAACATTCTATTAACACAGAGGTAAGCATTTTAATCACAGCTATTAAAAGAAGTACTAAACAACATCTATTCACCTTCTTCTCCTATAAAAACATTTAAGATACCAAGATAAGTTAGAAAAGATCCATGAATGGACATAATTCAGCTTGTATGGGAAAAATAAAGACTATAAAGAGAAGTCTAACGTAGTCCAAGGACCTTTCTCCCTCATGTCCGCCTCATCAACCATCAGGATGAGGTAAGCAGTCTGGTTTGCTGCTTGTCCTGAATTTTTCCTCGGTGAGAAGTTTTTCTGGATCAGGTGTCCTTTCCTCATGCCCCAAGCTCTGATGTGTGTTCCCTCCTTTCTCTGTCCCGAGGCTGCAATGATGATTGAGGTGCCAGAGGGAGGCACTCCCTCGATTAGAGCCAGCAAAGAGCTAAAGCATGGAGGCCCCCTCGTCCTCTTCCTTCTCCTCTCCCCTCCCTCTTCCGTCAACACTGCCAGAAAAGTCTACTTGTCCATATAAATATTTTCATCGCTGTTTGGAGAGCAGCTCAGGAGGGAATTACAACATCATTTCCCCTGCAGCATTTGACAGCCTGAGTTCTGAGTCTGTCTTCATACAGACAGTATCACCCATGATTTTTTATTTTCCTTCCTGACTCAGCTTTTTGAAGGATTAGTCAACATCAATGAGCACACACCTGTCAGGCTGTTGTCTTAAATTGTATCCCAACTTGAATCTATACCATGTCTCTGCCAGTGGGGGGCAGGAGGTGGCGGCGACAGTGTTTTAGTAAGGAGTTATTAATAGCATCCATATTGCCACAACCTGTGAACAGTGAAAGTCTGTCTGGAAGAAATTCTCTATGATATTTGCAATGATTGAGCTATCCCCCCTTCATTAAAACTCTTTCCTCATTCGCTCTATGGCATTTTCCTCTTCTGATCTAATCCTTTCTCTTGATCATTTATTCTGCCTGTTGGTGAGCTCCTTTGCCCCATAAAATGTGTGCTTTTCAGGAGCCTGCCTTTGGCTTGCTGCTCACTTTCCTTGCTCATTCCAATTCCAATAACTAAGCTGCCTCTGTGCTTCCACAGACATGCCTTTCTCTCACAAAACCGAACTAATACGCTGGCATGGCTATATTTCTCACTAGAATGCAAGCTTCTTTGGGACAGGGACTTCATTGTACCCATCATTGTATCCTAACCACTTAGCATGTAATCTACACAGAGAGGGACAATCACTTTTGTTGAAGTGAATTGCAATGAACTAGTGTAGGGATAAGTCTGAATGAAAAAAAAATCAACATTGAAAAACTTTCTATAGGAAAGAAATGCATTATTAAAAACTAAATCTATTTTGGGGAGAGAAAAGGTAACAGAATGGGAATAATCCAACTTTGCACATTCATGAGAGAGAAATAATAGACCAACCTAAGTGGGCAGAATCATTCTGATTCACGATAGTGAAATTGACTTAAATGCTTTTCATCTTGGTTCCTTTTCTCTCTAACTACACACTTCTTTCTTTAAATCACGTTAATGAATTAGGAATATATTTTTTTTAAGTTGGGTTAAGCTATGACTTGAGTGTATGGAAATTTAACATTCTACAATTGCATGTTTTCTGTCCATGCATTACAGGGTAAACAGAGTACTGGCTTGCAGCTAGAGCCTAACCGATCAGGTTGGCAACGGAAAACAATTTAGTGAATCTGCGCCAGTAAATATAGCTAAGTTTTTGGGGGTGAAACTATGGAAAAATTGAACCAAACGCTCATTTTATTGTTCAGAATATTTAATATTAAGTGCCCTTTAGATAAATAAGAATTCTAAACTTACTCCTTTGCACGGACATAAATGAATGAATAAGCAAGCTCCCCCTACGTCTTAAGTGCCTTTCTAAAATTGCAGCATTTGCAGATAGAAATACACTTAAAAGACAGGGCTTCTGGCCTTTGTTATAAAAGAACTTAGTAAATTAAGCGGCAGCACAGCGGGGTTTTATTATCAAGGAAAAAAATTAGTCCTACGTCTTTTTAAACACAATTTCGGAAACGGTAGTTCACCAGAAGGCAAAATAAGAAATACATGTGGTTGTCAGAGAGAAGCATTTGTTAATTCTTGTTGGTTCCCTTCTATGTCCTTTCCTTTATTTTTCTCTCTCTTCTCTTGACACCGACTCATGCTATTTTGTACTTAGTACAAAGGGGCAGGAATATAGAGCACTGAAAAATAATATAGACATTGAAGTTTATTATTATTTTTAAATATATTTTTATTGATGTTAGAATGGAAGGGAGAGGGTGATAGAGACAGAAACATCAATGATGAGAGAGAATCATGGGTTGGCTGCCTCCTGCACGCCCCCTACTGGGGTTCAAGCCTGCAACCCGGGCTTGTGCACAACTGGGAATCAAACCATGACCTCCTGGTTCATAAGCCAACACTCAACCATTGAGCCACACTGGGCGAAGTTTATTATCTTTGATTAAAGGGATAATTAACCAGTATATGAACTGGTCAATTTATAGTCCTTCTCCATTCACTTCATTTACAAATTATTTCCTTTCCCACCCCAATTTTACGATCATCACCCCCTCTTCAACGATGAATAAGGCAAAATATCTGTTTTTAAGGTGCTCATGATGCCTGGTAATAGCCTCCAGTTATAAGACCATCTTTAAAAATCTCTTCTGAAATGTTACTATATAGACACTCACGTCCACCCCAGACTTATTGAATCAAAATCTCAGAATTTAGCCATTGTACTTCAGGGCTCTTTAGACATGACCTTGGTCACTCAGGTATATGAACGTTGCTGTCAATATTCATTTTACTTGTATGAAAACAACTCAAGTGAATGCAGGCCAAGTAATGAAAGCAAATGACTTCTGTAATCACAGAAAAATACATCCCAATGTAATTTTGAAGCATAAGAATCTAGCAGTAATAGCCACTCCCAAGACACATGGACTCTGAATAAGAATGATTATGTGACTATATATTTTTATTTATACATAATTAAATATTTTTTATTTATACACACTATCAGATTGACCCAATGAACAAATGTTTTGACCTGTTTTATACCCAGGTAAAAAGAGAAGTTCAAAATATAAAAATTAAAAATTCCAGTTTCCCTCAGGGTAAATTATTCTTCTGTTTAACACTACATTTCATAAATATTTTCCAGTGTGATGTTGGTTTCAATTCACGTTCCTGTAAAGCATATCTATAATCATAAAAGCGTAATATGCTAATTAGACCGGACATCCTTCCGGATGACTGGGGCTGCAAGGGAAGCCTGGATTCCAGGTGCCTGCCAGCGGCTGGAGGGGAGGCCGGGTCCCAGGTGCCAGAGGGAAGCCGGTGCCGGCAGTTGGGGGAATGAAGGCCTACTCTTGCATGAATTTTGGGCATCAAGCCTCTAGTGTATACATGATATTCTAAAAAATAATGATGCATTAGTGTAGGAGGGCTGCTTTTGTGCCAAGAACAATATGGGAATCATATGGCTGAATAAACTGGCCAAACAAGACATTAAAATCATGAATTGAGCAAAAGCAATTTTGGAAGAGCTTTTTAACATATTTTAGTGAATTATACATGATTGCAAGTATAATAATGTTTCTAATGTATAAAGAATGGTTGAAAACACTGAAGTAAACCCCTCCTATGTATTCTATATAATACATGACATTACAATTGGGAAAAAAAAAACCAACCTCTTCAAGGTCACAGCTAGATTTTAATAAACAATTGTTAAGGAGTTCATTGGGGTATTTACCATTTTTTTTCTGATTTCCAAGCAAGCAAAAACTTCATTAAACTAAAGGCAATTAATTTTAAAATGCTTCAAATTGCAACTAATGAGCCTACAAGATTCATTACCAGTGAAGGTCACAGAACTAACTAGATTCCTGAGTTTATCTTTATTTCTAGCTGCATGACTGGCTGAGTTGGGTATTGGGAGGTCTACCACACAAGCCATCAATCACACTACCACCCAGAAAGAGGGCTGTACCCAGGCACTAAAATAAAAACAGTGTCAGAGTTCATTTTTGGGGACTATGTGCAACATGTTAAGCTCCATTTTCTTTTCCTAATGATTTCATTCTAATTTTGTGGAAAAGTTTACTTAAATATTGAGGTGTCCCATTCTTCCTAACATAAGACAGAGAATAAACATCTTCTATCTTAAGTAACATATTTATATGCTCTTTATAAAATCCACTGGTGATATTAACCAAAGAACATATATGCATATAAGCATATATGCATAACCCATGGACACAGACAACATTTTTAGGGGAAGGCCTGGGGAGGGGCAGTGGCTGGATAGAGAGGGACAAAAGCGAAGAAAATGGGAGACATCTATAATACTGTCAATAACAAAATAAAATTTAACAATATATTTTATTTTCATGAGTCAAGAAAGTACTAAAAGCTGCTTGTATCATGGATGGTGCACACAGAATGTGTTGTATTGAATGCAGTGAAAAGTGCTATGTAAGTAAGTCATCTTGTGGCCAAAATGGCATTGAGAATATTTACTAATTATATTTTGGGATTCACTGGTTTGTTCCCTCATTAATGTTTATATTCATTGGTTTCTCCATTCATTTTTGAACCATTATTTGTTCAATAGCTATAGAAGCATAAGTATTACATAGGTTAGTAGGAATAAAACATATTGCTCTCCTCTAATCTTTGGGGAGGACCACCTGTCATGTCAAGATTTCCCAGGAATGTGAGTGCGATCACATGATGCTCAACTGCTCACAAGCTGTGTGAGTTGACTCTCTACTGTTCTTTTCCTTGTGTACCTTGGTATGTTTCCAGCTATTAAACTTGTGATAGCCACTGATGTTTTATGCTTTTGGATTTTCATTAATTGAGTAAAAATCAAATGCAAAAACAAAATAAAGTAAAATAAGCTCCCCTCTGAAGAAATTTTGACAGTGGTGAATAAAGTTAGGTAAGCATTCCAAGTACAATAAAGTGCCATTACAGGTCTATCAATGAAGCCTTCGAGAGCCCAATGGGACCATTAATGAACATCTGATCAATGTAACTAATCCTTCTAAAAATGTGATCTTTAAAAATCGACTCCTCTTGTCTAGCTGAAACATTGGTTTACTCTGACCTCCTAGGTCCTACCTTAAGGTGAGAATCTACAAATTGCATGTGTGTGCACTCAATATTCTCCTCTTCACATTTTATGCCGTGGTATTGGAAAGTTATAAGACTAGTTTAGAGCCTATTGAATAATAATGACAATCTATTATGAGTTTGAATTAAAGCATTAGAATTACTGACAGAAAGGAGGTGAAATACACAATAGTGTAAAGGGAGGAATTCTAAGAACTTGTGGCTTATTGGATGTTAATGTTGAAGGAAACGAAAGTGTCTCACTGAGATAATTACATTCTATCATTTGAAATAAGGGAAACCGATGTGAAGAAAACTGGTATAAGGAAGAAACCACTAAGTAGGATTTGAACCACGTTGATTTTTATATGCCTGGATGGTTCCTGACAGGGGTGTCCAAGCAATCCCACTGATATTTGGAGATGGGGCTGATTTAATGGTATTTGTCATCATTTCCATCTTTAATCAGAGGGAATGGACCTTAGTTTTATCTACTTCAAATAATAAAATTTTAATTGTATATTTTTTTTTGTCTCAGTGAGTACTGACTTTTTTAAAATTTAAAGTAACTTAAAAATTTCAATTTTAATATTTAAAATTCACAAAATATAATAAATTTTAAAAAATATATAAACTCACAATTTTTCAATGGAAAGTATTTATAATGGTTAAATTATTGAAACTTAAAATTGGACTATGATTCATTAGCACCCTGTGTTAACATATGGCCTGAAAAAGAGAATATTTAATGCATGAGAATCAGAGAAAGAAGAAAGTAAAGGGGGATAAATGGTGATGGAAGGAGACTTGCCTTGGGTGGTGAACACACAATACAATACATACATGATGTGTTGTAGAATTGTAAACCTGAAACCCATAAAATTCTATTAACTAATGTTAGCCCATAAATTCAATAAAAAGAAAAGAATCAGAAAGAGGAGCAAAGATCAAGGAAGAATATTGGTTGCAAAGAAGCCGAAGAGAAAATAATTTCAAGAAATTAAGTTGTCAATGGTTTCAAATGCTTTATATTGGCCAAATAAGAATAGGATTTGAACAATCCAATGTATATTTGATCAAAGAGAAGGCCCTAGTTTTATTTAAATATTGCAAGGAGAAGCCAGATTCCCAAATGTCCAGGGTATCCTGGAAGTGGGGAGCTGACCACACAGTAGAGAAAATGGCTGAAACAGAAGGCGATTATGGAGTAGTTAGAAAATTTCACAGTCAGGTAATATGTTGCCCTTTGCTATTTTCATTTTAAATATATTTTCAAACATCAACTGGCTTTTCAGTGAAAAGGAGGATCCAGTGAATGGGAGAGACTGTAAATGTAGGCGAGAAGAGAAAAACATAATTGAGCAGAATTTTAGAGTAAATGGAAGTGACCAAATAAGCACCCAAAGTAAAGAACAGAGCTTTAAAAGGATATCATAGAAAAAAACATGATAGAATTGTAGATATAGAGGGAACATTTTAAAATATCATCTGCATAGGGAATTACCTTCTAAATAACATTTTGCATTTTTATTTGTCCATTAGACATGGCATGGAATTCAGAATAACTTAAGTTCAAATTCTAGCTCCTGCGTACTAGCTGAGTGGCTGAGAGCAAATAACATTGATGAAAATGCGTTCTCTCTTTTGAAAGATTGAGACAATAACATATATCTTAAGTAGTTCCCGTGTTCATGAATTTAGAAAATGCTTGCAAAATGTTTAGTAGCATGTGTGGCCAAGTCAACAGAGATCAGCGAGTGCCTGTCCTCATCCTGGGGGACACACAAGTGAACAGTGGGTTTTCTCTTTTCGGTGAATTGACCTTAGATTGCTCAAGTAAACACTTGCCAGGACTTTCACTATAACGTGCTCTTTTACTCACATAAACTTCTTCAAACTAGAACGACAAATCTTTCCCCCTTGTAGCAACTCTTCTAAAGATAATGGAACAAGAAGTTACATAACATAATAAACGTGTTTTTAATTACTTACTTATTTTCCTATCTTCCAGGCATATGATGGATGGTGCCACACAAGAATGCGTTCTAAATTATACCTCAATTAAGATCAGAAGGAACTTGGCTGCATTAATCTTTTTCAAAGAGAGCGGGTCACAGTTACCTAGTTTAGTTCCCTCTTTCCCCTTATACTTGAGTCTTAGGTGAACAAGAGTGATTTGAATGATGAAAAAATAGCAATGCCTTCCTGGACAGATTTTCAAAGAGTGGAAATGAAGAATAAAACTTTAATATAAAGCTTCTATACAGCAAAGGAAATCATCAACAAAATGAAAAGGCAGCCTATTGAATAGGATAAAAATCACTGCAAATGAATTATCTGATAAGGGACTAACATCCAAAAGCTATAAAAAACTCATACAACTCCACAATAATTGGTTAAAAATGAGATGATTTAAATGCACATTTTTCCCAAGAAGGTAGACAGACGATCAACAAGTACATGAGAAGAGGCCCAGCATCATTAATCAACAGGGAAGTGAAAACCAAACCAAATGACATCACCTCACACCTGTTAGAATGGCTTATCATCAAGAAGACAGGAGATAACAAGTGACGATGGGGGCATGGAGAAAGGGAACCCTTGTGCACTGCTGGTGGAAATGGAACTGGTGCAGCCACTGTGGAAAACAGTACAAGAGATTCCTCAAAAATTTAGAAGACAGAACTACCAAGTGATCCAACAACTTTATTCTGAGTATTTATCCAAAGAAAACAAAGCCACTAATTTGAAAAGATATATGCATCTCCATCACCAGTAAAATGACCTTTCAAAGACCCTCAAATATTTTCTCATTAATTATTAAATAAATAATATATATATATATTAGCATTATATATTAGTACATTCCTGATCAATACTTCCTAACCATTTTTATGATCTCAATTATTGCCATTCCTCACGTTATACTTCAGCAATGTGGAAGTATTTGCTATCCATTCCCATGACATCAAATTCATTCTTATTTGAAATTTCCTCCACTGTATTATTGTTTGTTCTCCTAACTCCCCACAGGAAATTGAAATTTTCTTGAACACAAGAACTCTTATTGATTTTGTCTACCGTATAGCCTCTGACATATAGTTCCATAAAATTTATTGAATTTTTGTTGAATGCATGGGATAATAGAGGCATGGATAAGTAAGCTTAAGAATGAATAAAGGAAAGCCAACATTCCAGGTTGGAATGAGGTGATACCATACTACATCATATCAGATCCTGGCTTTTATGCCCTATGTTTGTTTAGCAAAAACTTACTTGTAGCCACTGTCCTTATCATTAACATCCCTAAAATCACAACTCACTTATTAAATATTTTGAATTTCAATAAAAAATAGCTGCCCATTTCTTTTTATCACTAAGATTTTCTTTAGCTTCATGGGTAATAGCATGTTCCCTGCCCTCTCATGGTGAAACAGGGTTAACATTCCTACAGACCTTGGCAAGAATATAGCACATTCTATTTGCTGTGTCTCCTGAAGCACAATCTGCTCTCAGATCCCAAATATCCACTCCATGTTTCTTTGACGGTAGACTGTGCTGGATTGTAATTATTCTCTCCCACGGCTCCTTTCCATCCCCCCACCTCTTCCTTGCACATAACCAGTGGGTGACATCAACATGCAGTGGTACCTGAGTACTGAGGGGACTTGGTGCTCGTGGGGAGGCTGGACAGGAAAACTTGTTTCCATTTAACCTATTTATATTCTTTTTCAGGTGTTTGAAACACACCAAATCATTTGGAACTACACTCACATCAAAGAATAAAGAATTTTATATCGCAGAAAACAATAAGCAACATTTAAGTACTACTTTACTACTCTAAAAGTACAAAATAGCAAATTTTGCTTATATCATTTTAGTGTTTTATGACTTGTTCCACATATAATGTCATCTATAGAAAAGGATCTCTTTCAGAAAAGTGTGAGTCCAGGTGTAACCAGTGAGGTCACTCAGCGAGGTACGACACAGCTTATTCAAGTCCCTTAGTTGTTCTGGCTTTCCAAAAGTTATTATCACTCACTAATTTGTAACTCTTCAGCATCTACAAATCACATAATAATGATTTCACAAATATAAACCAGGGAGTTGACTTGTGATTAATTTTGGAAATATAGAATATTCATGAGTTGTTCCATTCTTCTTCTTCTATATTTAAAACTCCCTTAATTATTACTTTTGGAAAAATAATTGACTCGGCCCTTCATTCTGAACATGCATGTGATGGTTATTAAACTCAGACACATGTCTACAGGATTCAAATATCCAATCTCCATTAAAATTAAAATATGAAACCCACCTCTCTGTCATGACATGATTGAACAGTGCTTTGACAAGTGTATCACCGTAATCTGAGCATCAGATTTGGATGTGCGACCACTTTTTTGATAGCCAGGAACATGTTTGTCCCTTTTGCAGATAATATGCTTATTACAATTGTCCTCTGTGCCCATAATGAAAAATGCTCTGATAAAGACAAGTAAATTCCCACATAATTTGATGGTGTGGATTCAATACTAAATATGCAATATTTCTAAAATGCTTAGGGTACTCTTTGTGGGTGAAATTACTGCTCTCTAAGATCAAGGAATTGCCTTTTTCTCTTTCCTGTAGTAAGTTAAGTTCCTACCCAGAGCAGTATTGGTGGACTGCTGAAGCTAAGTATGGCATTCACAAATGTAAGGTGGAAAACCGTAGGGGCATGGAAGGCAGTAAAATCCCTAACAGCTGTCTACATTGGCAAATAAACCTCTGCCCTCTTCATGATGGAAAGATTCCTGTATGACCATCATCCACCAGGTCCATGACTGGTTCTCAGGCTCATGGTACAGAGAGTGAGCAGCGGCATAACCAGATCAGCTTAGCAAGGAAGGGGCCATATTGTTGAGACGTGGCACTGGTTCCAGCCCTGTAGCCAGGATCCCATTTCTATGTTCCCTGGGGAAGAAGGCTGACCTACACCCCAGAATGAATAATCTTGCCCATCTGGTCTTATTACAAGCCCTCTCTGCTTTAACTTTTGCTGACCATCCACATGAAACATAAATATTCTAATATCCTGTCCCAAATTAGGAGGTTCATTAATATATGTCTTCCCAAACTTTTTAATCCATACATTTACTTTATTTTTTCTAAATGCCGGATTATCCATCAAAGCATTAGTCATGGACACTGCACCTGACGCTGAGGTAAAATGGAGACTGTGATTGTGCCAAGTGAGCTTCTGACTACTGAGCGGTTTTATCTTGTCACCGGGATTTAGAATGGGCGGCAGTGGGATGGCAATGCTGACCTTGTGCATGTTTTGCTGGTGTAGTCTTATCCGTAAACCAGGCTGGGTATTTTCCTCATCGGACCAGTGGTCACAGAGATTACTCATGAGGTCATGTATGTACTTTGAGTGGAGACATGGAGGACATCGCAGTCAAGCTGAGAGTGTGAATCATTGACTAACATAAGTTGCTTGTACCTGTCTGGACGTGCTTGAAATCATCTCATATGCACAGCCTGACTTCACGATAAAGTGCTGCTGGCTGGCGAAGCTCCTTGCTAATAGAATGTAATGATTCTAACTCACCATGTGTAATTCAGGTTGGATGATTATCTCACCTTCCATGGTTATGCATTTTAGTTTATGTCATTGTCCAGGATCAAGGAAAGAACAATTTCTTAAAGGGAAAATACTTAATTGCTAAGATAGCACAGCAACTCTCTCTGACCCCTAATCCATGGGGGGAGGGCATCACTGTGACTCTTGTAATGGGCTTTGTCATGGAGTTACGCCAAACCTGTCTCCACAGAAGGTACTTATACAACACTAGGCCAATGGGGTTACAATGGATAGACAGTAGGGCTGTACACACTGTATCTCTTTATCATCCAGAGAGCATATGTAGTCAGAGAAGTGTTACATATGATACCTTTTGCCTTTATGTTTCCGAAAAGTCTACCAAGCATTTGACTTCTTGTTTTAGTTGTCCAAAAAATTATATGCAGAGATGCGCCTAGTATTGTTGAGTGACTACCTCAAAATTTCAAAGCCAGCTTGATAACCAGTTACTCTAGTAGTATGGCAGAAACCAGTTATCTGTTGGTAACCTGATAATTCACTCTTATTTTCAAAGGCCCATCAAATGCATCCTTCAGAAGGAACTGATAACTAAAAGGGAATGTAGAAGGAGTATTTATTTCTTCTGTTAAAATTTTTACATAGTTAAATAAATGTTCTTGAATTTCCCAAAGTTGTGCTATTATTTCTGATTGAGCGATCAAACACTTATAATTATGATGTGCCAGACATTATTATGAGTTCTACAAAATAGATAGCAATTCTAAGAAATACGTATTATAACATCAAGTGCTTATATAAAAATTAAACTCCAAAATGATTCTGATATGTGCTCAAGGTCGCAAAGCATTTAGGTGGTAGAAATGTGATTTTCACCTGAGTAGTTGGACTCCAGAGTGTGCGCTCTTTTAACACCACCAAGTTGGGAGATAGGGATGCTTCCAGGAACAGACTAGAGAGCCCAGAAATCAACCAACACCTTGACAGACCATTAATATTTGACAAGGAGGCAAGAGCTACAATGGAGTCAAGACAGTCTATTCAATAAGAAGTGTTGGGAAAATTGGAAAGGTACATGCAAAAAAAAAGAAACTAGACCAGAAACTTATACTGTATGCAAGAATAAACTCAAATGGATAAAATACTTAAATGTAAGATGTGAAACTATAAAAATCCTAGAAGAAAACAAAATCTCAGACATCTCTTGTAGCAATATGTTTAACGATATGTTTCCTAGGACAATGGAAACTAAGGAAAAAATAAACAAATGTGATTCCAGAATGGCTACCTGCAATAAATCCATAAACAACAAGTGCAGTCGAGGATGTGGAGAAAAGGGAACCCTAGTTCACTACTGGTGGGAATGCAAACTGATGCAGCCACTCTGGAAAACAGTAAGGCGTTTCCTCAAAAAATTAAAACTGGAACTGCCTTTTACCCAGTGATTCCACTTCTGGGAATATATCCAAAGATATTCAAAACACCATTAAGAAAGAATCTATGCACCCCTATGTTCATAGCAACATTATTTATAATAGCTAAGATCTGGAAACAGCCAAAGTGCCTATCAGTGGATGAATGGGTAAAAAATCTGTGGTACATTTACACAATAAAATACAATGTGGCAATAAAAAAGAAAGAACTCTTACCTTTTTTTTTTTTTGACAGCAAGGATGGACTTGGAGATTATTATTTTATGCGAAATAAGCCAGTCAGAAAAAGACAAATACCATATGATCTCGCCAATATGTGGAACCAAATGAACCAAATAAACTGAAGAACAGAATACAACTGGAGGCATGAGCACCTGGAACGCACTGACAGATGTCAGAGGGGAGGGACTTGGGAGGGCTGGACCAAAGAAGAAGAGAATAGCCACAGAACATACATGCATAACCCACAGACGCAGATAAAATTGTGCATGAAGGCCAGGGGGCGGGTGTAGGAGCTGGGCGGAGGCACACAAACAAGGGAACAATGGGGAACATTTGTAATATCATCAACAATACAGAGAAAGAAAATAACGAAGGAAGAAAAAATGAAGGAAGGAAGGAAGGAAAGAAGGAAGGAAGGAAGGGGAGAAGGAGGGGAAGGAGGGAGGAAAAGCTGTAGGAGTTTTCATTTGGGCTTTCTCATAATAGACCTTACTTCTTTGGTCAAATGACAACCTGGGAATTTTCACAATTGTAGAGCATATTTACTTATCAACCATGATCTAGTGAGCTACGAAAGAAGGATGGATTATTTTAGAGTCAAAGCAGTCCTACCATGAGGTGAGTTCCATTCATCTGCTCCTTGGTGCTTTGGCCTTCCCTGTAATTAAGGAAAGAGCAAGTTTTAGTCTCCAGATTAATGCACATTTAGATCCACTGTTGAAAAATACTCAAAAGAATTAAGTGTTTCTTTTTCTGATTGTACAGTTACTCCTTTCTCTTTGCAGAAGGCCAGAAAGAAGGTCCTGAGACCTATTATTCTAGGTCTGTGAACTAAACTACTCAGGAATTACTTCAACAGTGATGATTCTATTATTTGAACCGAGCCTACATTTCCGAAGCCTAATGCATTTTGTGTTTTAAATGATTACGAAGTGGAATATTAGCAGGTTGACTACCGCGTGATCTCAGCTGATACCGAGAGCCTACAGGTGGGATACTCTGCTGAACCCCTGGTCCTGTTGACAGCACCCCCTTTGCTCTAGTTTGTCCTTCACAGGATCCCATCATGTCCACTAAAATCAGTAAGTCATTTTCCAGCTGAGGTAAATGTCAAGCCTCTCATTATAGAAAGGGTGTATAGTAAATGTGTTCATCATTGGCCACTATTGAGATTCAGTCCCAGAAATCAACCAAGCAACCAACTGATGGCTTATTCTGGTGATTGAACAGAACCACCAGTGGAGACATACTCTCCAGGTACAGATATGGGGAGATGGAGACGTTAGTGTGGGTTCTTAACCTGCAAATCACCCATTCGGCATCTGTATCTCCTTGTAGGACCTCACCCGGTCTACTGCACTAAAAGCCCTGAGAAACCCGTTAGTGACTGATGTGCCAGCATCCTTGCAAAGCACTTCAGTAGCTGAGGGAAGTATTTGTTTTTAGGCAGCGAAGAAAGCAATGTGGTGATTAAGAGCAAGCTCTAAACCTTAACGGCCTGTTTCATACTCACCGCCTACTAGTTTGACATATTGTGTAAATATTTTATGCTTCTTTATCTTCACTTGTAAAGGAAGGGTGACACTAATAATGACCTCACAGAACTGCTATTAGTGTCACCTGATGAACTGAGAAGTCCCCCCACCCTCTGCCATCTGAAACCCTTCCCTGGTGTCCTAAATCCTATGATTTAGGCTATGAGTGATTCCACTTGCTGCTAATCACACACAGCAGCCCCCCACTTATCCCTGGGGGATATGTTCCAAGACCCCCAGTGGATGCCTAAAACCATAGATAATATTACTAAACCCTATACTTACTGTGTTGTTTTCTATACATATCTGTGACAAAGCCTGCTTTATAAATTAAGCACAGTAAGGGACTAACAACAATCACTAGTAATAAAATAGAGCAATTATAACAATTCTAGAGGCCCAATGCATGAAATTTGTGCAAGGGGCTCGGCCCTCGTAGCCCTGGCTGCCTTGGGTGGCCCTCTCAGGCCCGGATTCCTCCAGAAGGTCGTCTGGACAGTTGTTCTGCTATTCAGACTAATTAGCATATTAGCTCTTTATTATATAGGATACTGTAATACAAATTATGGGAAAGACTTTGGGGCCATTGTTCAGTAAAATAAGGGTCACTTTAACACAAGTGCTGTGATGGCATGGCAGTCACATGACCTTGACAGATAAGTGACTACCAGACAGGTAGCGTCTACGGCCTGGATCTATTGGACAACAGGATTCACATCCCTGCAAGGTCAGGGCTGGATGGTGTGAGATTTCATCACGCTGCTTAGAACGGCATATGATTTAAAACTTGCGACCTGTTTATTCCTGGAGTTTTCCCTTTTATATTTTCGAGCCTCAGTTGTCCTCAGGTAACTGAATCCCCGTGGAAAGTGAAGCCATGGGTAAGGGGACACTACTACAAAATGTTTGAATTCTTCACTATTCCTACATTTTGGATTTTACCATTAATGTTGGATTCAACATTTCTGAGATTTTTAGCTTTGTTTTAATTTGCACTTTTTGGGGTATCTGATTTGGTGTACTCCCTGGCCCTGCTCTAAATGCTGGGGTAAGAAAAAAAAAATAGGCCCAGAGACTTAGAGCATAAACAGACTGTTGAACCTCAGAGGGAAGGCAGGGGAGAGTGTGGGAAGAGATCAACCAATGAACTTGTATGCATATACGCATAACCCGTGGGCACAGAGGGCCTGCGGGGGGTGGGGGTGGGGGGAGTTGAGGGACAGTATCAGGCTGGAAGAGATTGATGGGGGGGAAAGGAGGACCTATGTAATACTTTCAACAATAAAGATTAAAAAAATAAATGCTAGGGTAACAGACTAAGGAAATATCTAGTCTTTGTATCTTATCAACTGAGGAGTGAGTTATGCATCCTATGAAGTCTTCAGGTAACATAACTTTGTATGGTTTAGATCAGTGGTAGGCAAACTCATTAGTCAACAGAGCCAAATATCAACAGTACGACGATTGAAATTTCTTTTGAGAGCCAAAATTTTTAAACTTAAACTATATAGGTAGGTACAGTGTTATTAACTTAATTAGGGTACTCCTAAGGCTTAGGAAGAGCCACACTCAAGGGGCCAAAAACTGCATGTGGCTCGCGAGCCGCATTTTGCCGACCACTGGTTTAGATGACCCAAGGATAAGAAAATGATACAGATCTGCTTTAAAAATAACTCTCACATGCTACCTCTGGCACTAGAGTGTCCTAATTATACTTATCTCCTCTGGCTCATCAGCCCACAAAAAAAGAATTTGTTAGTCAACTCAAAAGGAACATTCCGTCACACAAGGCATAAAAGTTGATTGTGAAACTTCCTAATATGCTTCCAGTAAAAATTGAAAAATTGTGAAAAAATTTAAAAGATATCCTCAATTCCATATTCACTGCAGTGTATTCACAAAATAGCCCAAACAATCTACAAGTCCTTTAATGGATGAAGGAAATATGGTGTCGGCATACAATGAAACATTACTCAGCCTTAAGAAAGGAGGAAATTCTGTCCTAGGTGAAAACATCGATGAACCTGGAGGAAAGTACGAGAAGTGAAATCAGCCAGGCAGTAAAGGACAGCTAAACTGTCAGTCACAGACGCAGACAATAGAATGGTGGATGCCAGGGGCTGGGAAGAGGGGGATGGAGAGTTGCTGTTCAATGGCTATAAAGTTGCAGGTACACAAATTCTAGAGACTTTCTACACAACACTGTGCCTTCAGTTAATGATATTGTGTTATGCACTTAAAATCCTAAGAAGCTAGATCTCAGATTAAGTAAACAATGTTATGAATAAATAATGAATAAATAATAATGAATTGAATACATAAATGTTGGTTACATTAAAAATGCATAAGAGTATTCTGAGTAGCATGTGTGAAGGACAAACACAAGGAAAGGAACATATGCTTGGAGCACATCAGGGTGTTTGGCCGCGTCCTATTTATACGCAGCGTGTATAACGGAGTGGACACAAATAAAACTTTTTGTTTATACTTCAAAAAGACTTCATTTTAAACTAAACTACCTGCATCACAATCATTACAGTGATTTTTTACAAATTTTAAGAGATTCGCTAATTCTATCACACTTTAAATAACAACATAAAAGCTAAGTGGGACAGTTATTACCTCGTTTACATATAAGACAAAAATAAGAAAATTCATGATATATTTCTGACAGTTGGACTAAGCTCAAATAGCACCCTTTACTCCTATTTTTTTAAATCATTTAAAAACAAAAATGTTTTTTCTTAAAACCCAAATAACATGTTGATCCAAAATCATTTTACTTTTAGCAACGCACAAGTGAATACGCGTCTTGTTCAGGTTTGAGCACAAAAACTGGCAAATACGAAAAAGCTAATTTACCTCGACACATCATTCTTTGTTAAGATGAATTAATAAACAGCACCTTTGGGTACAACGAATCTATTCAATTGTTGTCAGCGTTGATTAGAATATTTTTCTAAACTGTAATAAACTGTGAATGCATTAATATATGATGGTGTCTTTTGTTTATTTAATGTGAAGCAATTACCACTTATTCATTCCACCAATCACGATTTTCCATGAGTGATTCTGTCCCTTGCTTACAGTGCTCAAATGAACAAAGCAATTAGTCACATTTTATTGTTGCTCAAAGCTATTATTTATCCTGAGTCAGAGACACCGTGGTGATTTAAATAGGTACCACGCCGCCTCACTAATCAGGTTTGTTCGCAGATGTATGATTAGCAACTTCAGAAAGACAGAGATACCACAAATGAATACAACATAAGCTGAATCTTGTGTATTCTATTGGCTAATTTCAATCAATTCAAATCTCCCATGAATGTTTTCTATTAGTTAATATAACTTATTTATCAATATTTGACTTTATAAGAACTTCTTTATCAAACAGTTATGTTCAAACTACTTGAATGTTGATTGTTATCAATAAGGTTATCATGTTAATTATAAAAATCCCTTCTCTTTATTTTCCAATAGAGGATGACTTTCAGAATCCTTTTTACTCTCTCTTCTTGGTTTTATTTCTTAAAGACTAGGTATTATCATATTTATCAAATATTTACACTCACTGTGACTAAATTGATTTTCTCACATCCAGTGTTTCAAAGATTGTTTTAAATTTCAAAATTGCCTGGTGTGTTTTTTTCAGATTTAGATTCCTATTGGATTTCCTTCATATATCCCGTGCTTATAGTAATGTATTTATTTTATTCCATAACTATGACGGTTTTCAAATATGTCTCTAATATGTGGAACAGTTAATAACCTAGGAGGGACTGTGCCACAGAGGATTAAGATCTTGCTTGCTTAGGATAATGGTCACAATTTCTCCTGCTGTGTATTCCTCAATGGGTCAGAAAACCTGGCTTGTCATTAAAATGCTTCAAACTTTTGAGCAAAGGGATCAAATCCGATAAAGACTTTTTTCAAAACATTGATATGGGAAATCTGAAATTTTTAGGTAGGTGACTACTAGTGACATGGCATGGCTTCTATTTCCCCCCATTGAATTGGCATCATCAGAATACTGCTTCACACAAATGACAAGACGATTCTTCATAATGTTATATAATCCACTGTACTTGTTGACAAGCTAAAAATGTAATTCTTTTCCTACATCTCCATCATGTGCAAATCGTACATTTCTTAAAATAAATACAAATAATTCTTTGAGAGTTTTTGCTCTTCCTATAATTTTGTTAAATGATTAGCTCGTTCCTGAATCTGCCACATTATGGGCATTACTCTATAATGGGACTCAAGCTCCTTATATTGCCAGAGACTTCTTAATATAGCCAAACAAACCTCTTTGTTTTAATCTTTCATTAATGCCTCACTAATGGCACATACACTTTTAATAACAGTAAAACCAGTAACAGTACATTTACTCCGATTCCTATCCCGTTGAGTTGACAGTTGACAAAGTGTTCACACGAGTTGCCATGTGTGATTCAAAATCTGAGTTAAACAACACCTTGACCCCTCTATGCCCTCCTGTAGAGTCAGGTGGTCCGATCACACGCTTAGGTGTCACGACACGGTAAACAAGCACAAAAGGTGCTGAATGCGGATTCTCCATGTATGTGCTTATCTTGTAACGATACTGTCAGTACAGCACTGGCTGTGCAGACCCAGTCCCTGGACTGCACTGCAAATGTGACACGTCTACACGTGTGCGACTTCCTCTCAGGGAACAGATTATCCCCTGCCTCATTGAGCATCACCAACATTGCAGGTATGCAATAAATCACACACTGACAGGTCCCCACTCCGGAGCTCTGTAACAAATCAGAACGCGAGATAAGCCGGAGAAAGGATATAATTATGTGCATGCAACAGAGAGGCGAGTCAAAAAAAAAAAGAGTTTCAAGTAAGGAGGTGCCCCTTCACTGTTCTTTTTTATACCTGTCATATTGAAGTCTTTCAGCTAAAACTTACTTACCAGTGACATGTAAACGAATGAACTACCAGGCATTTTACAGGCAAATTATACATTGAGTGCTTGGTTCTGAATAGTTTTCTGTTATTCCCATTTGAGTACTTCATAATCCTTTGATTTTCCCATATTAAAGCCTACATTATCAATTTAGTGAATAAGTAGAAAATACTTTGAAAATAGCAACATGCCATCTTAATAGAAATCCCGCTAATATTTTATTCACAAAAATTAATAATTTGGACAAGCCTCTTATTTGGGGTCCTATTCTTTCGGTACCGTAATTTGTGAAATTTGGTAGAACTAAGTACTTAAAATTTTATCATCATATCTATTCTTCTAGTGGAAACAATACACTGATTGAATATAAGTATTAAAAATTCTATGTTCAATTCAAAGTTATGGGCTTTAAAATAATACTCAAGCCGGGGTGGCTAGCGGTTGAAGATCAACCTATGAACCAAGAGGTCACAGTTCAGTTCCCAGTCAGGGCACATGCCTGGGTTGTGGGCTCAATCCCAGTGTAGGGCATGCAGGAGGCAGCCAATCAATTATTCTCTCTAATCATTGATGTTTCTATCTCTCTCCCTCTTCCTTCCTCCCTGAAATAAAAATATATGTAAAAAAAATCAAAATAATACTCAATAACTTCAAGCTTTTGGTGCTTTCTGTTTGTTTTAATGATCTAAGTCATTTCAATTCCTTAATACATTTTCCTCTATAGGTAAAATGTGTCCTTTGATAATTGTTTGTTCTGTTCAACTATTATAATAAAGGTATTTATTTTTATTAGTGCTGATCTCACAGTGTTATCCATTTCCATCAACTGGCCATGATGCTATAAGAGCATGTTCCTATGAAAACAAATCAATTAATATGTAAGATCAATGAAAAGAGGGACTCAGAAATTAAGACAATACTTGACATATAGTAGTCATCTAATGAATATATACTGAATGACTGAATGAATGGGTTTGAATACTAGGGATAATAATATCTGTCTTCTCAGAATGCTTTCAAAACGATCTTTAGACATAAGTCAATCTATCATTCTCTCTAAAGTCTCCCTTTTAACGGCTGTTCTTCTGAGTTGCATGTAATGATTCTCTGTTGTGCCATAAACAATCATTTTTCTCTGTTATAAGCCACTGTCTGGTTCTATGAACTGCAGATCTCAAGGCAGATACTTCAAATCCTTTCAAAGACGTCTCTTTTGGTTTGATGTTAATACAAAGGTGTGTGTGTGTGTGTGTGTGTGTGTGTGTGTGTGTGTGAGTGCGTGTGTGTGTATCAGACTTCACTGATTGAGGAAAAAATAGATTGAAAAAGAATAATAAGGGCTAGAACTATATATACTACACCCTAATCATTAATTTTGCTATAGCTTAAAGCTCCCAGGTAGTTTTGTACTTACAGCTTCCTCTTGATTCCAATGACTCAGGAAAGACTCCAAAGAACGAAGAACTGAGAAGTGAAGTGAGGTTACTATATGAGAAATATTATGAAATATCTCCATGATGATAAGATCCATTTTAGATGGAAAAGATGTTAATGCAGTAGATACAGTAAACACCTACAGAATGATATAACGTTCTGTATATTACTGATATAACATTTTATATTACTGATATAACATTTAATCTTAGAAATTCTGTTTGAAAATATCAATAATTAAAAGTGAAACCAAACAGTCAGTGACTTTATTTATTTTCCTGTTTTGAATAAAAATAAAGATGGGAGATAAATGTATGAAGGAACCACGGGTCACTTGTTACATGTCTGCACTGCTGTGGTGAAAGATTAACAATGAGTTTGCTCTGCTACTAGAGAGAAAACACAAATGTTCACATAAAAAATAATTAGCTACCTCAACTGTCTCTTTCTACAAATCTTATAATTATACAAGGACATAAGACAATTTCTCTGTATTAAAAAAAGAGAATATCTTAAAAGTACCTCATATTGGAACATCTGATGAAATACTCCCAGTTCATGAGGCAAACAGTAAAGATTAACGTTACCCAGTGGCATCCCATGAGCCACACTGAACTTTTTGTCAATTCAAGGTTTTACAACGGTTCAGTTTTTAATGAATTTTGTATCTGAGATGATCGTATACTCATAGCTACTAGATATGCCTGTTGGAGAAATAACAGTGGCCTTAGGTCCCTCTCGATTTCATACTGCAGGTTCCTTTTCATTTCATCAGTTAAAATGCCATCAATATTGACTAGTAGCAACTAATAATGAGTTCTCATTATATGCCCAGGCTCTGTGCTAAGAACTTCGCATATACTAGTATTCCCTAATTTAAGACAGAATAAAATAAAAACATCAAGGTAAGAGTATCTAAGGAAACTATCTACAGTTATACTTCTAATTTATTGTAGATTTGCAACTTGGACTCAAGAATCTTTTCTCCACATTCTGAATATCCACTCTGTTTCTTATAAAGTAAACCATGGAAGGAAAGAACTGAGGAAATTTTCGACTAACGCTTCAGAGGATGAACAGAGTTGTCCCTTTAAACTGAATTCCAATTAAGTTCTACAAAGCAACATACAGATAGATAAGATCATTGGATCACGTTAGACATCATTTTACTACTCAGTGTAGAAGCTGTTTCCTGCATGAGAGGGAGGGGGAGTGCAATAGGGGATGATGAGAGGAAACAACTGAGTTTGGGGGAACCACCAGGAGAGCAGATGGCCAGGAACTAACTCCGTGAACCTGGCTGCAGGCTGTCCTGTGGGCAAGATTTTACACTGAGTCGATCCGCTGATGTCACTACTAACTGCCTCACTTTGCATTCTTTGCCTGTTAGGCGTCTGTCTGGTTTTCAGTGCCATGGCTGTAAATACATATTTTAATAAATATTTATTGAGAACTTACTGTATGCCAGGCACTATGCTAGACAAGGCACGTAATCAATACAGTGCTTACCCTCCAAAGTACATGTATATTCTATCTATGAAAACACCACCAACTATCAAAATAACATCATCAACAAGCACACAGGCATTCAAGTGCAATGATTCAGATGCTAATGCAGTTACAGGGTGACCTTCTCTGGATGATTTCAAGTGGACTGAACGTCAGGAAAGGGAAGGGCTTCCTACGAGTAAACAAAGTGAGAAAAATACAAAGATGAGCCAAATCAAGGAAAAATTTCATAACATCAAAATTAAAGATTCTGCTCAGCAAAGAACATCTTGAGCAAAGATAGTCAATACAGGATATAAATGAGCACATAAACCAGCAAGAAAATAAAACAAAAACCAGACAGTTTGACAGAAAATTAGGCAGGGCTGTGATGAGCTAGTAACCAGAGAGCAACACAAATTCTAACAAGCCTATAAAGTGATCTTTAATCTCAATTGTCATCTCTGAGAAAAAAAAGTGGAACAATATGAAATATCACTTTAGAGGAATCAGAAAGAACAAGTGAGAAAGCTGTATGATGCAAATATTCACTGAGGATATAGATGAAAGGAAACCACACATGGCTCTTGTGAGTTTCATGATGCAAGCATTCTGGTAGCGGACTGTCACTGTGGCGAAGCAGCCAGGTTAGGTACCAAAAACCAGTCTGATCTAGCAAGTGTGCTCCTGGGTTTTTATCTAAAAGAGTTCTCACACATGAGGGGGAAGGTGTGCAGGAGTTTCTTTCAGTATTATTTCTGGTAACAGGAATTTGTAGGCCAATTGGGGTTCTACTGCCTAAAGAGTGAATAAGTGATATATACAGGGTGTCCCTAAAAATGTATACCCACCTTAAGAGGTGATAGCTCAATTTTGACAATGAAATGTAGTTTAATAAACACTGCCTTTAGAATTATTCAAAATATGTGTATACTTTTTGGGGACACCCTGTATATAAGACTAACACATTGGTGTACAATAAACAATTAGGAACAACACAAAAAATGCACATGAGAAAAAAAGCAGATGCAGTATATAAAAATATACTAACTGAAAATGAAGAGAATGATGTATGTAACCAAAGACATGTACATATGTTGAAAGTAACATCAAACATATTAGAATCATACCCTAACTGGTTTGGCTCAGTGGATAGAGCGTCAGCCTGTAGACTCAAGGGTCCCAGGTTGGATTCCGGTCAAGGGCATGTACCTTGGTTGCGGGCACATCCCCAGTGGAGGGTGTGCAGGAGGGGCAGCTGATCGATGTTTCTCTCTCGATGTTTCTGTTTCTGGCTCTCTATCCCTCTCCCTTTCTCTCTGTGAAGAATCAGTAAAGGATATATTTAAAAAATATATATATAAACACAGACAGGACAAAGAAAGACATTTGTTAACATTTTAATATTCTTATTCAATGACTTAGTTGACAAATATTCAGTTTTTATTATGATATTACTATGTGTGTGTATAGACATTT
>NW_006290034.1:3255520-3270966 GCF_000327345.1 Myotis davidii
CAAAAACTAAAAATGTAAAATAAAATATTATTTAAAATCCTTAAATGTATTTAAAAACCTAAAAATATGCTGATGTATCAGTAGGGTAAGGTGTGTTTAACAAAACAGTATGTGAGAATCTAGGAAAAGCTGTCATTTGGTTTTGAGGCACAATCAGAGAAAAATGAAGACAATACAAAGTTCAGGCTTGATTTAACTAAATATGTGATTGGGTTGAGGAGAGAAGCCTATACCCTGCTACCAAAGGACAAATGGAATCATTTCTGGAGGCTGTTAATGCTGTCCAGCATCTTCACGGTCATACGCAATGTCTGGTGTGCAATGAAACAATGTAAGGATTGCCAGCTAACGAAACCAAGAGATAATACAGGAAATAGAGACAGAACCATAGCTCATCTAGATGCTGAAATTATAGTAATATGCTACCCCCAATAAGACAAGATAGAAAGTCATACAGGATAATTATTTATAGAAAGGACAAATAAAAATTCTAGAATTGAGAAATGTATGGATGATAGCAGCTTAGATACAGCAAAGAAGAGGACTGTTTGCAAAAGATGATAGGTTAATAGGAAGTATCCAAACTGAAACTTGGAAAAGACAAAGAACCAATAAAATAAAAGTTTTTAAAGCATATGAAGAAGGAATTTAAGCTTTAACTTACATGTATTCAAACACGAAGAGGAAAAAGATGCATCAGATGTGGTATTTGAAAACCACTACTGGGAAAAGTTGTTGATAAACAGTATCAACACTGAGCAACAAACTCAAGATACTCGAGGAGTGGAAATGCAAATAAAACAACATATTAGTGAATAACAGACAAACACCTGAAAATTAAAAATGAAGCCAAACAAAAATCTTCAAATCAGACAGCAGAAAGAAAATAACATTATCTCTGAGTTTTGTTTGCATTGAATGTAATTTCACTCCTGACTAAATATCCCACGAAAAGCCATAATTATATGCACTATGATATGTGTTCAAAAATGGTGATAGAAGATTATTATCCCCAAATTGAGAACTGAGTTGATAAATTATGGAATTACACTGGTGGCACGTGGCTGAGCTATGTTAGTCTCATATGATAGTGTCTACTGATTAGCAATCTTAATTCCTCCCTATAAACTAACATATTCACAGGTCCTGGAAGTTAGAATGTGGACATCTTTGGGAAGCTATTATTCTACTTACAACAACCCTAAACTTCCTACAATAATTAAAGAGACAACATTATCCCTGATATATAATGATGGTTCCCAGGCCCAGGGTAGATGAGCAAGGCTCTTGAATTTTTTCAAGTCTGATCAAGTATTTGGTACTAATGAAATGATATTGTTAATATCAGAATGAGGTTAGTTAATTTTCCTCTTGATGCTTCGTAACTATGTGTAACTATCATAAATATTTACCAATTTCAGTGTAAAAGATGTAAATTTAAAACGGAGTGTTGGACATATGTCCATAATGACATATGTCCACAATTCTTTCCAAGATATGATATCTTCCTTTTTTGCTATATTAAAAGGTTTCATTCAATATATTTTTGTAACTATATACTTTCACAACATATAATACCCTTACTTTAATGTGTCAAAACTGAAATTTTCAGTTAATGAATCCTAACTCGAGTTTTGTGGAGAATGTTTTTATACATTTGGAAGAACAATACTTTAAAAGATTTTAGTATACTAATTCTTTATATTCCTATAATCTTTCCAAGTGTGTACTTAGAAAATTGTTAAAGTGGTTTTGGTGATGTGCCTTGAAATTCACGTTGCCTGTCAGTTATTTTACCTATTTAAAATGTATGCAATATTTACAAACTGTTCTCTAATTGTTGTTACTAATTTATACAGAATCACTTCCAAGTTAATATAAATTTGATATACTGTATTTTTTTCTGTTTTCAGATATATTATTTCTTGGAACAAAGACCATTTCCTTTTTTCCTGCAACCATTTCCTTTTTTCTCATGTCTTGATTTTTGTCCGCTTACCTCCAATCCTCTGCTTCATAGCCCGTCTACTTTCTCAAAACGATTTTATGTCTATTTTGGTCAACTCTGCCTTGATTTTTTGTTATAATCAATAAAATACTGCAGAGCCCCTTTGCTGGAACTGTGATGCTCATCACAGTGAAGTTGTGCAAATGACCTCCAATAGCTCATTTCCGATGAGTGTTCCACATTTCTGATGTTTATGCAAATTTTAGTCTAATTATCCAAAAGTTTTTGGAACAATGACCCCAGGAGTCTGACCCTTGTCCATAAACACCCTGCTGTACTAATAGGCTGTGGGAGCCCTCTTTCTTCTTTCTTCCCTTGGAAATGGAAATTGCTGAACTTAGGTGCACTTTCACGTCATTAAAAACCAGAACCAGTGGGAAGCCTTAGCAGCAGCTGATGAAATATTTCCAAATTGTCAAAGGGAGAATGTCTAGGTCATCACCACCTCCATGTTGCACTTAGTAGAGAAGCTGCCAAGAGGAGAAAGCACCTACCTGCTTGAAGATGGAGCATGTGTCCTTTATCTGACCCGGGAGACATCTGCAGAATAAGGGAGTTTGTAGCATCATTTCAGAGAGGTTTGCTATTTAGCATTTGCCTTTGTATTTCAAAAAGACAGTCTTACAACAATATTTCACAAACAAGTATGAACATCATTAGAATAGAGGTGCCTATAGGTTAAATTTTTCATGTGAGAGGCATTGTGACCTTTTTCTTAAAAAAACAACAACCCCAGAAACATATTTTACTATGTTATTAAATACTAGAGGCCCGGTGCACGAAATTCGTGCATGGGGGGGGAGGGTTTCCCTCGGCCCAGCCTGCACTCTCTCCAATCAGGAACCCTCGGGGGGATGTCCAAATACTGGTAGTCAGACATCCCTCTCACAATCTGGGACCACTGGCTCTTAACTGCTCACCTGCCTGCCTGCCTGCTCGCCCCTAACTGCCCCCCCTGCCAGCCTGGTTGCCCCACACAGCCTGCTGCTCAGTCGTTTGGTTGCCCCTCACTAACACCCTGCTGGCCTGGTGGCCCCATGCAGCCTGTTTGGTCATCCATTCAGTTGTTTTGGATGCGATGGTTGCTTAGCCTTTTATATATATAGATTCCACAATTATTTATGTAAAAGTATACTTGTGATATACACATATCTTTGTAAGTCAAATATTTGAAAGAGAAATATCACCACCAATTCAGAAGGGCGAATAAGGAGGCATTTTCCCTACTGAATTCTAAATTTCAGTATTACTGTAGTACTGCATATATCTTATCATGCTGTAAATCAGATTTTAAATACTCATGATTTTTCTATCTCAACACTAGACAAATTCAATTAAAAACATGGGCATAAGTTTTAAAATTTACTTAGGTTTTTATTTAAAAAACCCCACAAAGGCTGAAATTGTTGACTCTTATGCATATGCTTAACTGGTTTGCAGTTGAATGGAAGAAAAGTTAGAAAACAAGTTAAATTTTGAATATCAATTATTAAAATCAGCCAAGTTTTTCAAAGCTTTTAGTTGAATGACACCCCAAAAACATACAGTTAATTGATTACTACCAAAACCAATTCTCTCAATGAGTTTGTGAAGCATATGTATCAAATAAATGTGAACAAAGGGGTTCACATTTATCATCAATGAAATCATTCTTTGCTGTGTCAAAATGTAACAACCAATCATTTGACTCCATCTTCATCGAATTCAAGCTTTTAAAAATTAGCATAGAACTTTGCAGTTTTCATAAAGTTGTTTCTCTAACAGTAGAGATTTAGAAACCCTCTGTGGAAGTATAAGTTGGAAATTGCCTGTTCAAAGAAATTTATGATTTTATTGCAGCGGCCTATTGACTATTCTGCTAGTCACCCACAGGCAGAAAGTAACAGTTTATTTATTCAAACTGCAAATGAAATCGGGCAAGAAAAGTAATTAGCAAGCAACAAAAAATAATGAAAAAGCACCATAAAAACAGTTTGGAATTTATGTGGGTTGTCAGATTGTTAAAAAAAACAAAACACAAAACTTCTATTTTAAAAAGGTAGAAAAACTGTGTGTGTGTGTGTGTGTGTGTAGTTTTTTTCAACCAACTGCCTAAACAGAGATATAGATTTTTCAAAGGCAATTCTAAAAATCAATATTGTTTCCTAACTCTTAAAATAATTTTAGATACTTCCTAATGTAATTTCAAGTATTCTGCTTAAAATATAAACTTTACAGTGCATGATGGCCAGAGTTGCTCAGTGGTTAAGGGTCTAGCCTATGAACCAGGAGGTCATGGTTCGAGTCCCTGTGAGGGCACATGCAGGATTTCGGGCTCAGTTCCCAGTGGGGGTTGTGAAGGAGGCAGCAGCCAATCAATGATCCTCTCATTGATGCTTCTATCTCTTTCTCCCCTCCCTTCTTCTCAGAAATTGATAAAAAAACATATTTACTTTTTAATTGGAGAGACAAAGCATGTTTCACTACCTGGCTGCAGTTTCCAATAAGCTATCGACAACGTTAAATGAGGGCTTCTTGAAATTCAGGATCATGGAAGAGAGACTGCCTAATTGCATAATGCAGATATAGGGACGTGAGAAATGTCCAATACAACTCATTTACCAGAAACCCTTTAAATGATGGACTCCTCAACAGACTCTCCCAGCTGAAATCACGACTTACTCACACGGAGTGCCATCCACATTTGCTGAATGAACCAGTACTCATAGCAGTTTATGAATTAGAAGTCCACCAAAAATGCAGACCCTCCACACACCTCTCCATGTCACAGTCTTCGGCTCCAATCTCTGCTTCCAGCCCTGTGCTCTTTAGAAATCAGATCCCGCCTTAAAGGAAAAAGAGAGCAGAAAGTGACACTCAGTTCACTGCCTTCCTTTCCACTGGGATTCTAGTTTAACTATATTTCATGAGGCCAGTGTCCTGCATTGGGGAACGGATCTGAAAAAGGAATGAAGGAATTCTGGGTCACTCCTTTGAGGGCCTCCACTTCCTTCTCTAAGATTTCTGTTCCCTCAAGTCTTCCCTTTCTCACCCGATCTCCAGTGCCATTTGACCATTGCTTCCTCCTTTCATTTCTTTGTTTTCTTATTTTAAGATTTTATTGTTTTTAGTTTTTAGTAGGAGTTCATTGGTCTGATGTTAGCTACTCCATCAGAAATAGAACAGGAAGTCCAAGCGAGCTTTGATGTTAAAGGCACACAGACATGGATTCACAACCTATTATACTCCCTCCTGTAAAAGCAACTTACTCTGCTTACATCTGAATATCCTTTATCTACAATGTGAAAATATAATTCAAAATTAAGTTATTGAACTTATATATGTAGATGATGCTGAGCATGTGGTTCAGTGAAATTTTTTTTCAAATAAATGCCACCTTTTCTTCTTAGGCATAAAATACATAAAATATCATATAATACTAGTACAGAAATGTAGCATTTTAAAAAGGAAAGAAATTTCAGGCATGGAAAATGGGTTAAACTATTTGTTCTATGCAAAATACAAAGAGACAAGTAATCACTAAAAAGAGATAAGTTTTATACATGCAAGTAGCTGCATGTACCCAATGTTTGAACTAAAGAAGCTGATGTTAAGTTTATTTTTTTAACACCAAGCAAATGTTTTCCAAAAGGCAGATAAAATAATAATAATTCAGGAAAAAGACACAAATTGAGTATGCCAGCCTGATTCTATTACTCTTCAGTTTATCTGAAAAGAATCTGCAGTCTTATCAGTATTAGCATCCTACTGAAACAGTATTCATTTTTTATTGAAAATATAATAACTATGCTTGACTTTCCGATTATTTTAGAGGTGAGGAATGAGTACTAACCATTTATAACATGTCATGAAAAAATCTCTTAACATGTATGTGAGTGGATCTGCCTACTCTTTTGCCTACAATGAAGTTGACAAAAAGCATTGTTGGCTCAGACGCGGTTTGATCTGTTTCTGTTCCTATGAAAATGGCACCGCTTATAGGACACGTACAAATTTTGATATGCAGCTGACAAGAAGACAAATAAAAAAGACATCTGTTTTCTTTAAGTTTCGGATGGAAATGGACCATCCATTTCCATCACCAAATCATTTCGGTGTTGAGGAAGCATTACAAAATCAGCTGGGCATTCTTTTACAGTGCTAACAAAGAAAATGTAATAGTTCAAATAACCATGCAATAACTAAGTTAACTAAAGAAAGAACTCGATTCCCCGAAAGCACTCTATTTCACTGAATACCAATGGGTATTAAAAGTCTAATATTTAACCTTCTTTTGCACAGTAACCGAATTGATAAATGAAGGTTTCAAATCATCAATAAGAGTAGTTTTATGAAGTGGAAATAAAGATATTTTTATATAATAATACTGATGAAGCAACTATGAAGATGCTTTGTCTTTTCTTTTTCATTATATGTAATAAACAATGAAGCACAGGATTTATGATTTGAGACATAATTTAATTTGAATAGCAAATGATTATCCTGTTAATCTAAATTGGTATCTGTGCACCAGTGGATCCCTCATTGAAATATTCTAAACTGAATCTTTGGTTAATATGAATGCCATTCTTAAGACTTCATAAATTCGTATATAACTGCCACAGCAAAAAAAAAAAAAAAAAAAAAAATTCCGAAAGTGAGCTAGAGGCTGTCCTCAGACTTGAACCCTGTTCATCTTCGTGTTTGCTTCCCCACAGCCATCCCCAGGCACCAGTCAGGGCTAATGAAGCTGATTTTCTTGCCTCCACTCAGTGGCATTTCCCTTTATTGCCACTTTCTTTGTAGAGGTATAACAATTACTTAAGGTGTGTGTGTGTGCACGTGCGCACGTGCGTGTGCTGGTGCTTTATTTGTTTGACTGTTTGTATGTTCGCCTATGTTAAAGGAGTGATCACCTCAAATGGATGCAGTCTGAGAACAATGTGCAGACCACTAACAAGCTCAAGTGCCATCTCCTCACTGACCACCGGGCCTGTGTTGACTACCATCCTCAGAGTCCTTGTCCAAGCTCCTGGACAGGCAACTTGTGGGAATTTTCTGGTTTTGTCCTGACATAAATTACAATGTAAAGTCTGTTTATGAGATTAGTTTGTGTTTCTTTCCCAGCTACTTTACTGGTGAAAAAAATGAAAGAAACCAATATTACATAATCCTTTCTGAAATGTTTTTTATTAAAAGTATGTTTTGATTGATTTCAGAGAGGGCTAAGTGACGTAATTCATTATTATTCAAGAGTTGCTTAAAATCAATGTTACAAATGACTTTTACTCTAATACATTCTAATAGAGAAATACTTTTCATATATGTACCCTTAATTCAGGATTTCATTAATCTCCCCACTCAAAAAACAAACCATAACATTAAAGTTATTTTACAAGCAGTCAGTATTTTAACATATAATATCCCTTGCATTTAATAATCTGTCATGAATCTAATACTTGTAGGTTCATCTGAATTCATCTAAAATCGGGATATACTAAAACCCATGGTTTAATCTCAAATGGCAAGATTTGGAATCTGGAAACAATAACGAACTGCATCAAATAGCTAAATTAACCTCTGGGCTTGAGTTTCCTCATTGGTAAATCCAAGTTAGTAATACCTACGTCATAAAGTTGTGACCAGTAAGATGAGATAGTACTCAACAGAGCAACCGCTCAGCATCAGGCCCACCTAACAACACCAACAGCTGCCCTTCAGCTTGAACGGTGTCACTGTTGTCAGCTCTACATGCAGCTGAAACCTGTCAGCGTTCCGGACCACTCTGCTCCCATTTGCAGGCTGCTCCTGGGAAGATGCGGGACCTCCTGCTGACCATTTCTCAGAATTCGCGGAGCCCGTTATGTTGGTGATGATTTGAGGAAAGCTTTGTAACCTGTGAACAAACACCACAAGGTCTGGCTTCTAGCCAGTGTCAAATGTGGTAACTATGCAAACCAAGAGCAGTGAGCAGACTCGATACCGAGGGGAGGAAAACCGAGTGCACAGAAGGACAGAGGGCAAACACTGGACTGAAAGCGCCAGGACTCCCCTGGACTTAATGAAACGTGCAGGTCCCACTCTGATCCAAAGTGCCCAGTACACCCTGAGCTGGCTGATCGATCAATCGTGGCTTTTACTTTGGATTACATTTAACTTTTCCATACAGATGCCACTGAAAAAAGTCAATGCAGGTAAAATAGGGAACAATTAGCACACCGGTGAGCCAAGCTTCCCGGGTATACATGCAGGCACCATATACACCACCATCGAGCTGGACAACACATTTAAGTGTACAGCTTGAATTTCTAGCTTGCATATTCACATAATAATCAAAGGAACAGACACAGCAGACATAAATTTTAGTAGAATATCATCTTAGAAACAAATTCCCAAACTCCGCTATCACGGACAAAATAGGATTAGCTGCTCAGCACCTACTTTCTGAAGGCCTTGCTTTGCTGGTAACTATGCACTTTTGAGTCCTCTGTGTTAGTACAATTGATCTGGCACTCCTTCCAGGAGTGGGGGGGAGACTCCCCCAACCCAACTCCAAACTGAGCCACTTAATGTACCTTTCCCTGAGTTTTTTACCAAGAAATAGAGACCCCTCCCACTTATTCCCCTGACCACTGGGACACACCTGCCAGCCTGGTTTTGCTCCTCGCCCCGAGGGGAGGACCTCCCGGTCTCTTGGGGTTGGGTTACCTCCCTAACACCGACAGCCCAGAGTCACCTTCTGCGCACAGGCTACTTCTATGCAGCGGGGAGAGCAAGGAAGGTGGACGCCAGACCCACGTCAGGACAGCCACGTGGGTGCATGTGGCCCCCTACCCCGAGTGGTGCCCACCATCAAGGCATCTCTCAATAAACTGTTCTGGGACCCTGAGCCCTGCCTGTGGGCTTTGATCCCAGGGAAACAGCTGCGTTGGGCCCCGTAAACCCCTCATCCCTTCCAGGAGCACTGTCCTCCCCCCCCAGAGCCCTTTATGGCTCACTGGGCCCTGAGGCAGCCTGTTGCCTGGTTCACAGAGCATCCCTTGTTCCCCAGGACAAGAACCCTCTGGCTGTCATCCAAAGTCTGCCCTATGGGGTGAAGTGGGGACAACTCTGTCCTGACATGAGCCTATTCCCTTTTCACGTGGCCCTAGCCCCTTGTTCCGCTGACCACTCTTCAAGTGCACCTGCCCCACCCCTTCGTCACTGGAACACTTCCAGCTGTTCACTGGCCCCACCCCATTGTTCCCGGGACCCCACCCCCTTGGTCACCTGACCACTGGGCTACACTGGCAGTGCAGTGTTGGACTGAACTTCCTGCAGAGGGCGTGTGCCTCCTGATCTCTGGGGATTGGGTTATATGCCTAACACCAGAGAGCCACGGAGTCACCTTCTGTCCCCACCCCTTCATCACTGGACCACTTCCAGCTGTTCACCAGGCCCAACCTCCTTGTTTAACTCACCACTTCAGGTTGTTTACCTAGCCCCACCCTCTGGTCCCCAGGACCACACTCCTTTGGTCAACTGACCACTGGGCCACACTGGCAGGGCTGGTTTGCTCCTAGTGCAGAGGGGTGGGCCTCCTGATCTCTGGGGGTTGGGTTATGTGCCTAAGACAAGACAGCCCCAGAGTCACCTTCTGCCCACAGCCATCAGGGAAGATGACAAGGAAGGTGGAACCCAGCCCCCCTTCAAGACAGCCTGAGGGTCGATATGGACAGGTGCCCCTGTGATGCCCCCCAATCGAGGCATCTATCACTGGACTGTCCTGTGACTCTGAGCCCTGCCTGTGGGCTTTGAACTCCAGAAAATTACTGCCTTGGGCCCCCTAAACCCCTATTCACTTCTGGGAGCACTGTCCCCCACCTACCAGAGTCACTTACTGGTTGCCGGGCCCTGAGGGCCAGCCTGCTGCCAGGTTCACGGGGCATCTGTTGTTCCCCTCCCCCCTGCCAGCCCGGCACAATGGCCCCCATCGGGGGCCAGCTGGAACCCACCCATGTACTAATTTGTGCACCAGGCCTCTAGCTGGGAATGAAAATTCCTCCACTTCATACGGGAGAAGCAATGGGTCTACTTCATAAATCCAGTAATGAAAGGAATTGAAAAGAAACACACCTAGCTGCTGAAACACAAGTGTTTTAGTTAGGTTAATTCTTTCGGGAAACTGGAAAATTATGCGGACACAATCTAAGGAAACACAACTTGAAATTAAAGTTTTCCACACATTCGGTGACTGGACGCCCAATAGCACCATATCATAATAGTTTGAAAACACATTTCTATATCCGAGTTTTGTGTTGGGGGCTAGAGGATTGGTGGAAGCAACTGTGTAAATGTGAAGAGTAATTTTTCAGAAGAGTAAGAATAAAGAGGGACAGAGAAAGACATTGAAGACTTTGATTAAATTTAAAAAAAGCAATGGAGAAAACCTGTAGTAAGAAGCAATATAGTAACGAAAGTATAAATTAAAATTCAAAAGGCAGCATGATAGTATTTGCCGATTATAAGGCTTGTATTCATTGCAAAGCCAAGATCATATTACAGTCTAACTTAGGAGTAATTATTTTATATAAGGATTAATTTTGATTCCATAAGTACAGTATCTGACATACTATTAGAAATAATGAGTGTCACTAACCCTATTTGTCTACCATCAATTTTCTCCCTCTCTCTGCCTCTCTTGCCACCTTTCTACACACGCCATGTAGTAAATTGTAGATTTCATCCTTGACAGAGTTGGAAAATCTAGTGGTCTGACGACTAGTGCCCACTAAACAAATATGGATTGTTTTTGATCTGCTCCACCAGAAACTGCTGTGTCTGTAACTCATTAACGGTCCATTAATTCCAGAAGAGCATAGAAACGCTTCTTTGGCCAGAATGTTTAAAATCTAGTCCTTGGCAATGTAACTAAGCAGGAGAGTATGTCCTACACAGAGTGCTGTTGACAGTCTCTTGAATATTCAATTTTATGTATTCTTTGTGGCCTCTTATTGATATTAACTTTTTTTATTTTGCAAAACACTTTCTTTAAGCCCCCTGAAGCTCATGATCAGACTTAAACACGGAAGAACTAGCCCGTTACTTCTAAATGGAATGCTCAGTTATGTGTGTTTAGAACAGTGTTACTGTGAATTGTCTATGCTGACTCCATGTCATTACAGCGGAGTGTCTACAATGCTGAAAAACGCAGCTGGGCTGGGGGTTTCTTTTGGAAGACAGAGGTGTGATGGTGATCGAAAGGCTAATAATCGGTGAGCAGTTCTGGCTCGGGAGAAGCCTTCTCTCCTGATGAAGCCTTTGGTGAACTGTGTCACAAAGTTATCAAATATTCCCAATTACCTGGCAGGACCGAAATTTCCTGACACAACACAAAACACTATTATCACCCGTTTTCCGCCCACCTTTTTTTTTTTTTAAATCACTGTTTCTAGGTGACAGGCATTCAGAGTGATACTGACAAATCCATTGCATTCTCTTGCTCAACACTGTTCACGAGCTCCTAGCACATTCAAGACCTCCAGGGTGTGCACCTACTCCCATCCTCTGGAAACCGCACACTGCGTGAATTCTAATTTACCATTCACATTTTCTCACTTATCCTGCTCTGTGGCATTCACACTCCCTCACGTGCTGTTCTTTCCATGGCATCCCCTGTTTTATCTGGCTAACTTTTTCACTCTAGTTGTTTTAATAAAAGTCATTTATTATTTATTACTGAACCTCAGGAACTTGTAGATCAACAACAACAACAACAACAACAAAGACCCAAACATTTATAACACCAGAGTCCAAGAATGCAAGGAAAAAGACAGTGGGGCTGAAAGAATATTTAAGGAATTAGTGGCTTAAAACTTCCCAAATTTGGCAAAAAAAAAAATCATGAACCCACAAGTTAAAGCAAGAGCAAACATCAGGTAGGATAAACTCAGGGAAATCTAAGATAAGACATCATAATTTAGCTTCTAAAGACTGAAGGCAAGGAAAACAACCAGAGATCAATAAAACAACCTTGGAATGTCAGGAAATAAGGGAAAATTGAGAGAATACAAAAATTATTAAGCAAAATAGCTGATCCTTTTATGATTTTTCTAAATATATATAATTATCCAAATAGGAATTATAATATTTAAAAGTAAGGACGATAAAGGAACCTAAATAGAAGGAAGGCATTCTCACTTTACTTGAAGTGGTAAAAAATGTTGATGCCAGTAGACTGATAATCATGTGTACTGAAATATTAAAGTCAGCATTAAGAAAACTATGGAAAGAGATTTCTTCAAAAGTCATCAAAAGAAATATTCAAGTAATGTACATGAAGGCAAGGGAAGAGAAACAGAAAAAACAAACACAAAATAACAATACAGCATTAGGGCTTAATATATCAATAAGTATCTTTCATGTACATGGTCTAAAATATTAATTATAAAGCAGGGTTGAAGAGTGAATAAAAAAGGTCTCTACTAGGTGCCATTTTAAGATGTGCTGTTAAAATTCAATGTCACAAGTCAGTGGAAAAAAGAAAGATGGAAAAAAGGTAAACCGTGCATTTCCATATTCCCCAGAAGATACATGGTGCCCACTGGCAGTCACCGCCTATTCCCAACTCAATCTAGATAACCACCAGCCTGTACTCTGTTCCATAGATTTGCCATATCTATATCTATATGTATATCTATATCTCCTAATATGCAAATTGACTGAACGGCCGAATGACCGGTTGCTATGATGCACACTGACCACCAGGGAGCAGATGCTCAATGTAGGAAGCCGCCCCCAGCCCACAGGCCAGCCAAGGTGGGTGCCAGCGGGGCTCCCTCAAACGCCCCGCCAGTGATCGCCGGCCAGGCCTAGGGACCCTACCTGTGCACAAATATAGTGCAGCAGTCCTCTAGTGTATGTGTGTGTGTGTATACACACACACACACATATATGTGTGTATATGTGTGTGTATATATATATGTATATATATATGTATATATATATATATATACACACACACACATACATGCAGACTGACATATCATACAGTACATGAACTTCTTTCACTTAATATGTTGGTAAGATTCATTCATTTTGACATATAGCAGTAATGTCATCCATCTTATTGTCAAATATAAACCCACTGTATGAATTGGTCACATGGTATGTACCCATTCACTAGCTGAGAAGCATCTGTGCGGGCTGTCTGTTATGAGTAGTGCTGTTATGAACATTCACCTAGCAGTCTTTGCGGGACATAGGTTTGTAATTCTCTTGGATAGATACTAGGGATGGAAACAGGGCGGTCTTATGGCAACCCTTTATCAACCTAGAACACAAACGCCAAGGTGTCTTCCAAAGTGGCTATACTTTACACCCTGACCAACGCGCAGGAGGCCCCGTTTCTCCTCACTGTCACCAGCACTTACTGTTGTCTGTCTTTCCTTAGAGCCATTCTGGAGGGTGGGGAGTGATGATGTAGTTGGTGGAGTCTAGAACCCCTGAACTATGTCATCTCAAACCGTGCTGTCGCCACTGGTTCTCTCAGATAACTTGCAACTGCCTTTTTTAAGATGCAAATTATAGAAAACGGATTTTTATCCAAGTTTATGGCTTTCACCCTTAACGAATACATCCACTGAGGCCGATTTTCAGAGATAAATGCCAGGCAGTGTGCTTTGCTTGCAGTCCTGTGACTGTGTGGTAACGACACCTGAGGCCACTAATCTCCGTTATGCGGCTATAAAAACACACAGGGGGCGTGCTGGTCAGGTGACGGGGCATTAGAACAGGAAGGATAGCACCCGAGGGGGCACGTGCTGTTCATAAGGAAAATATTACATTTCTGGTGAAGGATTTTAAACAGCTGGGCTTGAGCCTCTGCTGGTTTCCCAAGCCGGAGCCCGGAGTTTCACACATCCAAACCTCAACCTTTAAAAGCCTTCCTGCAGCCGTGTAAAAATTGGTTTTACTAGAGGAATTGGGCAGTTTCCGCACTCATTAACTGCTGGCAATGGCCCTTTTTCATAAGCTACAGAGGCACCCTATCTATTAAGTTGCTTATTAGTATCACCGAAAGCGTTCACACATAGTGGATGGGCAAATCTGAATGATTTACCTTTTATTCCTGTAAGACCACTGTATGCATCAAAGAGAGATGGAAGCTAGTTTGTTGACATAATGAGACCACTCCAACATTATCCAGGCTCTCTGATTGTTTTCCTGAAGGAAGCCAAAGGAATGTGAATTCTTTCTCAATTCTCTTTGATATTCTAGTACACTAACAGAGTGCCTTGTAGCCTTAGCTAGTTTGGCTCAGTGGTTAGAGTGTCAACATTTGATTCTCATCAAGGGCACAAACCTCAGTTGCAAGGCTCCATCCTTGACCCTGTCGGGGGCATGTGTGGGAGGCAACCAATCCCTGTGTCTCTCGCACAGGAATGTTTTTCTCCATCTTTCCTTCCCTTCTACTCTCTTAAAAAAAAACCAATGGGAAAAATATCCTCAGGTGAGGATTAACAAAAAATAAAATAAAAGAGCGCCTCATAGGTAGAGCTGTGGGTAATGATTATAACATTTGTCCGTCAACTTGCTGGGTACCTACCATGTGTCAGGAACTGAGAGAGACATTGGGATGAAAGTACTGCCTTCAAACTCTTACACTGAAAGATACCCAACGTTTTTCCTCATCCAGCAGCCCTTCTCTGTGATTTTCCGTAAGCAAAATAGTAACACGGAGAAAACAGACTCTTGTTGAATGTTAAGATTGACAAATATGTACTATACATTTTAAAGAAAACTGATGAAGATCATACAGTTGGGCACTTTGTCTCTGACAAGAAAAACACCTGAAACACCTCAAAGAAGAGGCAGACGTCACACAGTCACCAATGTGCATTTTGTGGCACTTTATCCTCTGGGGAAAATTCACCTCCTCCATGCCCCATAGTACCCTATGGGAATTATTTTCCCACTTAGTATTTTATTGTTTACTTTTTTTAAAAATATATTTTTATTGATTTCAGAGAGGAAGGGAGAGGGAGAGAGAGCTAGAAACATCAATGATGAGAATCATTGATTGGCTCCCCCCTGCATGCCCCACATTGGGGATGGAGCCCGCAACCCAGGCATGTGCCCTGACCGGTAATCGAACCGTGACCTCCTGGTGTGTAGGTCGCCGCTCAACCACTGAACCACACCGGCCATGACTGTCTTCTATTTGTTAAACCTTGGTAGGTATCTGAGTTCTAGTTAGAAAGTTACTGACTGCCCATATTACAGGAGTCTGGGTCCAGTCAGGAGAATGAAAGCACATGGTACTTTGAGCAGGTAAACTTTAGTGTAAGAATTATTAGTTATGACAGAATTGGAGCCACACGAGACAGGCTGATAAGAAATAAGGAATTAAGCACATAGGAGATGCCCAACATCATTAGCCATCAGGGGATGCAAAGCAAAACAACAGGGAGATGCTGGC
>NW_006290034.1:3271136-3290991 GCF_000327345.1 Myotis davidii
GATATTTTTATTAAACTTGCTCAAATGCTAAATGACAGGATGTGACCCTGCTTCCAATGTTTATACTTTTTCTTTTCCATTATAAATACTCCAAGCACTATTTTATCCAAAGAGTTAGGTATATTTCATGATAAACATGCTGTGAGCCAAACTGTCAAAATTGTCCTTCTCTTGTGTAGCTTTACTCTCCCCTATCATACATCCTTTTTTTTTTTTCTTTCAAGATGAATTTTAAAATAAAATGGGCTCACAGACAAACATTACACTGCACATGAGGGACCATCAGTACATGCAACAGTCCCCTATCATACATCCTTATATTCTGGTTATTTAGGCTTGGAAAAGTATAGGATATTTCACTATTGCTAATAATTTAAAGATAAATTATTTACTTGAGGTAATAAAATATTAACATCCTGTTCCTTTGATTTAGACTATTTTATATGCTTTTAAAATACATGCATAAAATAAAATACACGCAAAAGACAAAAAGAGAATAGGTCAAATCGACAGCCGTGGTGGTCCAGCCTCCTCTGACACCTCACATCTGCCGCTTTAACACTCAGAGCCCTGCAATCACGTCTAGCCTCTAGCAGGAAGTGTCCATAAGGATCCTCAGAGAGGACACGCTGGTTTGAGAAACTGGCACGATCCTAATTGCATCGCATGTCCTGGCAATCGATTCTCCTTTCTAGGAGGAACTTTCGCCTTACTCAGTGGAATTTCTTACACTAAATCAAGAATCCCGAATTGGCGAGGAGATGACTGGAACAGTTTGCTTCTTCTAACGACTACAGTGGATAAACCCGAGGTCACATAAAACCAAGTGATGAAGCAGGTGCGAGCCAGAGTCCCAGCTGGAGGACGGCCCACGGATCAGCCCCACCAAGGTTTAGTATCTAACTAGAAACACATTTTGTTGATATTTAGTCTTTCTCCCTCCAGAGTCACTGCTGCCAACTGGACACAGTTCAGTGAACATAACGGCCGTAACTATTCGGGACGCAGGTAACTGATTGGCATCATAATCGCCACTGGACCCAGGGCCTTGCTCTGCCTGCATAGAGACGTCCAGAGAACCTGGCAGCGCCAGCCATGCACAGGCTGTTCATGTGGCTCCATCTGGAGATGCATGCCTGGGCTTTCTTTCCACTGGAACTTATCTTAAAAAATCACTGAGAGAACAATCTGAGGAACACAATGGAATCAGTAACTGCTTATCTTGAACTGATGATCCAGAGGTGTTTATACATTTAAATCCATGAAAAAGCCATAGGTTATAAAGTAATGAGAAGGGGTGGAGGGTCAAGAAGGTGCAGAGATTAAGCAAAACAAAACAAACAACAAAAAAACACACACACCACAGTATGGTGAGTACCAGAGGGGAAGGATGTGGGGGGAGGCAGGAGAGGGTAAAAGGAGGATAAATGGTGATGGCAGGAGACTAGACTTGGAGTGATTAACACACAATACTCTATGCAGATGACGTATTACAGAATTGTTTAGTTGAGTCTGGCAGAGCTAGATTCAGTCCACCAATCCATTATGTGGCATCCATATGGCCATGAGCCACATGAGTGCAGGGGAGTGTTCCCCCTGCAACAGGAGTGCCCAGGGCACTGGCAAGCAGTAGAGTAGAGAAGAGGGAGAGGGAAGGGCGGGGGAGAAGGAGAGGGGAGGAGAGAGAGAGAGAGAGAGAGAGAGAGAGAGAGAGAGAGAGAGACCCCTATATTCAGGAGGTAAGTATCTTAGATTTCCCACCCTTGCAGTGGCCAGTGACTTGCTCCCAGGTCTGATTGATAGGCAAGCATCTTCCCATGTCACCCAGACCTTGCCTGGCATGTGACTTGTCCTGTCCCCTCCCCCAGCAATCTGTGGGGAACAGACTCAGAGAATGACTGCAGCTTCCTGACAAAGCTGTATAAACGGCACACCTTCATTAGCTAGTCTCCCCTTCACTCCTTCCCTGTTAATAACTGGGTTTTTATAATGGTATCACTATGAGTGGGAAAAAAAATAAAAATAAATCTGGAATTTAAAGGCAGACCCAACCAGGACTCAGCAGTGTCCCCACATTTGACTTCTGTGGCCTATGGAACTTCTCTGACTCATCTACAGACTTTTAAAGATGGGAGGTCTTTACAAGTGTTCGGCCCAATGCCCACATACCGCAGGCCCCATGAGGACCACTGGGAGAGTTTCTTTATTAGCTTTATGCATTTGTCCATGCCTCTCGATAAACGATTCTCCAAAGGCACACATCACAGCACACCACTCTACCCCATCCAGTGACTTACATTAGAATAAAATAAAGCATCTTGACCTGAGTTCTAGCATGTACCACTGTCCCAGGTTGTTCCTTAGTGTGTCTCTCTGTATTCTCCAGTCATTAAAACTGTGCTTGGCACAGAGATGTTCAATAAATATTCTTCACGTTTAACTCTCCTTCTATACTAATATTCATATGTATATGACCCCAAAGATTTATTGGTTCAAACTGTTAAATAAAAGTATATTTTTTAAATTTAAAATCCCCAGCCCTGGCTAGTGTGGTTCAGTGGTTAAAGTATTGGCCTGTGCACCAAAATGTCTTGGGTTCAATTCCCAGTCAAGTTTACAATACCTGGGTTGTGGGTTCGATACCTGGGCCTAGCCAGGACGCTGGTGGGAGGCTGTGTCTCATATTGTTTCTCTCTCTCTTTCCCCTCTGACTCTGTCCCCCTCCCTGCCTCCCTTCCACTCTCTGAAAAGCAATGAGAAAAAATGTCCTTATATGAAGATTAAGAAAACAAACAAAAAAGCTCCAGATCTTAAGAATAACTTAAAGCTATGGAGTATGGAGCACCTTTATCTTAAGAGAATTCAACTAAATTTGCCGGTATTGTACTGCATTTTCAAATAATTCCTTTAACTACCTACGGAATGATAATGTTTTCTTTCCTACAGTTCTTTCTTTTTCCTTGTTGAGATGAATGGTTGAACACACGTGTATCTCAATTTAGGACGCTTAGCTTTGGCCACTGTCATCGATCACCTGCCAGGCACAGCCCTTGAGTGTTTCTTTCCTTGCCTCAGTAGGTATTTAAATTTCCTATTAGAAACCACTGGGGTACAAAGCCTGCAAGTATTCTGGCAATTTTAAGAGGCTACATGAATAACAAATGAAGGCTTTACAATGTAGAATGGGTTTGGGGCACTTCACCGGAAAGTTGCTTGTGTGGTGTGAAACTTGTAACTCTGAGATTGGAAAGGGAGAGCAGCTTTTAGCCCACATTCTTATTTCTCCTGCCCCCAGGAGAAAAGAGCTCACTCCCTTTTAAATTAAGTCTGTGATAACCATTTCCCAAGAGGATTTTTCAGGTTTGACTTTTTTTCTAAAACTTCTTGTTCGCTCTGGTGGTTATAGTTTCCTAATCCTGATGAGAAAGAAATATATATTTCCACCAGGGGCTTTAACCCATTAGCTCAGGTCTTTAACTGAGACAGCCTCTTCACATGAACCAGAATACTAGGTCTGGTCACCCAGTAGTGGTGGAATGAATAGTAACAAAAATTCTAACGATAATTACTTCTAATCAGACAAACCAGTAAAACCAACCTATATTGCAGGAAAATTAGAAAATGGAAATGATTTGTATGTCAGTGTTCTTAATCTCGAGCTGGGTAACCCTGTATGTTGTAATTCTAAATTCGAGGTCGCAGTTGTCAGAATGATTCCACACCATGTGAGCGTTTACAGAGAGTAGAAACAATAAGCTGTTCTAAACTAGAATCATGTGAAGTACTGTTTTTATTTTCTATCTGCAAACAGTAGCCATGTAAATCTTTCCACACCCAATATGCATATCTCCTCCATCCAATATTCATATTTTCCCTCTCTATAAACGACATTGTTTTTCCGGTCATAAGAGAATGTCTGGAAAAGAAGAAAATTAAAATCACCTATAATTTCACCACAGAAATGAGAGTGTTTATATCTCAACATATTTGAAGTCATTCATTTTCTATATTTAATTCATAACTTTGCTGCTTCTGTACAATGACTCTATCTCCCCACCAACATGTAGCCTAACCCATGCATGTCTCTGATCTAATTTAGAAATTTCCTTTTTTGGGTAAAAGCACTAACATTTTATTCTTTGTTATTGTAGTATTTGCTAATGTAGCATCGTTTAATATATACTTACTAATATTTAATACACTGTAACAAAAACACAAAATGTGTGAGTCTGGATTAGTGGGTGGGAAATGGGTGGTAAGAATGCAGATATAGCATTATGAATATCCCAAGATCTACATGATGTAGTAGCAACATATGTGGCAAAATATTCTTCTCTGCCGCCTGCATTCACCCTGTCCTCTTTAGCTGTCCAACATCCGACGCTACTCCCTGGCGGAGAACGCCTCTCTTCTCGAGTGCTGGACAGAGACAGAGCTGGGTTCTGCTGTATGACAATGATCACGACTCAGGTAGCCAACCGCCTTTGAAACTGGCATACAAGCCACTGGCCTAGGAACTGGCAGTCACCACCAGGTGTACTCACACATGGTGACTGAAGCGGAGAATCACGGACGTGAATGATGTCTCTGGGGGTGGTGCTGCTTGCAACAAGAAACAGGGAAAAGACAACAATGGCCGGAGTGCTCATTACGACCGTCAGGCCCTCCTACAACAGTAGCCACGTGGTTCAACGGCAAGAGCTGGTCTTGGCTTGAGATAGTCTTAACCAACCAGTTCTGAGTGTGACTTTGGCCATCTCTCCTTGTCTCTATGCTGATTCTACAGCCCTTTGGGTGGCTCAATAGCTGCCCAATATTGGCTAAAATCAATTTGAGATACTTTTTTTCTTGGAACTAAACTTTGACGGATATACAGCCTTAACAAGATTCTTACATTGACTTTTCATCTCAAATGTGAAGATGTGAGCATCAGAAAATAAAACTGTCATGTAAAGCTAGGTAGTAATAGTGTGTGGTGATGGGAATATTGGTTGTTCCAGTGATATTTCATGAGAACTATCTTCTCCTGTTATATTCAAAGACCCGTTGGTGAAAAGTTCCCTGTCTTAAAACAAAGCAAAGAGGCTGAAGGTCTTGGTAAAAGGAGGGGCTGTATCCTAGGTCCTCTCTGACCTTCATTTTACTGCAAATGGCCTCCCATTTAAGTGCAGAAATCTCACAAATCTGTCATCTAATGGGTTCCAAGAAGGTGAAGAATGAAATCATATGTCTTAGCCTTTGTTAGTGAGTTAACCAAGCCCAAGACCATTAAATACAATATTCTCTTGCTTTGTTTTAAAACAGGGAACTTTTATGTAAAAGTAAATTTATTATTGATGAAATGCTCAATGAATTGAGTTAGAAAACTATTGCTATCAAAATTGGTAGGCATTAGTTTTAGCATGTCAATGAGAATCTGAGTGATAACAGAAAATATATTAATTTAACTCAAGAAAATTTAGTAGAAGAAAGACCCAAATTGCTGGGTGAATATACAACATTTCCATCTCACTGAAAATACTTTCAAAGTAGAAGACTTTTTATTTGTTGAATGGAGCAAACGTATGTCACTAACCAGATATAATAAAAAAAAATCTAGGAACAGAAGAGATTTTAGTAGAAAAAGGTACAAAATTTCAAAAAGTAATGGCTTAAAATTAGATCACAAAGTGTTTGAAGAGACTGAGCACTTGCTAAATGCCTTTACTTCCAATGAGCTTGTACAAGCTCCCATGTCCCAGCCAATTACATGAGGAGCAGTCAGCAAAAGGATGACTGTGCTGTAATGTATTTTCTATGCATGTTCTTAAAACAACTGAAGCCTTTTAAGGGAGTGTACCATTCCATATTTTTAAAATCCTCCTCAGTAAACGGTTAGCATTGATTTATTAAGTCATTAGCTTTATAATTTTTAATTAGGAAAATGCATTTATAGTATTATCCCAGTTACTTTAATATGTTTTTATTGATTTTATTTTTTACATAAATTCTTATTAATTTCAGAGAGGAAGGGAGAGGGGAAGATAGACAGAAACATGAATGATGAGAATCATTAATTGGTTGCTTCCTGCACGCCCCCTACTGGGGATTGAGACTGCAACTCCAGCATATGCCCTTGACCTGAATCAAACCTGGGAACCTTCAGTCCGCAGGCTGATGCTCTATCTACTGAGCCAAACTGGCTACGGCTTATCCCAGTTACTTTAATCTGGCAGGAAAATCACTTATCCATTTTATAATTTAAAAATTAACAAAGATTAAAAATTTACTTCTGAAATTGTTTTCCAAAAATGTCCAAAGCCAAGTTAGGAGAGAAAATCCACAAAATATTATGTTTCTTCCTGGAAGATACCTGTGGCCAGAGTTACACAAAAGGTACATGATAAGCCCATGTTTTATACTTGTCACAAGCCACTGCATGTTTATGTATTTTTATAGTTCCTTTCACAGATACAATGCTATGAACTGTGAATGGTTTGCTTAAATCATCCCTGAGATATAACCTGAAGAAACTGATAGAATCTTGAACCTTGTACAAACAGAAAATTAATTCAGATTGTTCTCAAAATATAAGAAACTCAATCCCATATTAATTGTAGCCTTAAGTCATTAAAAACTTCTCCACTTTATTGCCCAGATAGATAACAAATTTAACTGCAGTTAGCATCAAAAGCCTGAATCATATTGCTGTTATTTCTATTATATTTGTTTTTATATGAAAGTGGAAGTGTTTCTTGATAGTAAAATGCTATGCCATTGTTTAAAAATGATCTCTCTTTAAAATAGAAACACTTGAAATTTTTAAACACTATTTTTTGTGATGCTGATAATATGTTTTGAGATGTGATTCTTTAGTGTAACTTTGTCTTGTGTGGACTACAATATTTAATTTATTCAAGAATAAAAGGTTAAAAAGTCAGTTCTTTTTATGACTATTTCCACGTTTCTGAATCGGTGACTCTATGTTAGAAGATGAGTTATACTGTGGCTCTCTGGCTTGAGAGACAGGATTACTTGGGTTTGCTTCTTAGTTCCATTGCTTGGATGTTTAGTCTGCGATGTCATTTAGCCTTCTTTAACTTTTAGACCCATCTAATGCAGAGGCTCACTTACCTCATGAGGTTATTTTGGAGGATTCCATGAGGAAATAGAGGTGGCTATGAGATCCATTCATAATTACTATCAACTTTGTGAAGTGACTCATATTTTAAGGAACATAGTTTTCATATATATGAAAACACAGTCTTGCCATTAACCTTCTCTGGTAGATATGATGAACCTTCCAGGGAAGAAAACGGAGATGAACGGAGGTTAATTCGGGTAATTAGTAGTGACTCGAGGATACAATAGCACTCTTTTCACTTCCTTGTTCAGTGATGGCACTAGAATAGTGTTCAGATTAGCAGAAGTGAAGGAGCAGAGAAGCAGAGCTCAGGAATGTGATTTATGGAGGGAAGAACCTCTGAGATGCTATTTCTGGTTTTAAGGGAAGAGGGACAAGGACAGGATCAAAGCTTAAGTGCCCGGATGCTCTTAGTGTGTGTGTGCCTTTGTAGCTGGTCTGCTTGCAAGATAAATGCGTTGTTCTACAGTGTCCTCATACAGATGTCACACAGAAAGGGGGCTGATGCTTAGGAACGCGACGCGGAGCCATTCAGGTTAAAAATAGACTACATCCACTCTGGTCCCATCTCGTCCTATAACTCTTCAAAAACCCAATATGTGATCATACATAGGAGTAAATTCTGGAATTAAATTTAACAAGGTATAAACAATGGTCAATCTGGTCAATCCTTATTTTTAATATAAGGAGTGTTTTGGATACAGACAACAGTGTGGTGAAGGGCTTGGGAGGGGAGGCTAGAAGGGGTCAACGGGGAAAAAAGGGGGGCATCTGTAATACCTTCAACAATAAAGATAAATGTTAGAAAATGTTTGCTTATGTAATTCTATTTGTAAAAAGTTTGTATTTAGTAGGATAGTTTTGCCAATTAAAAATCTAACTCCATCATAATAATTTAATGTTAATATGACAGATATATTTTTAACTGACAAAAAAGAATAATTAGTAAAGTATATAAGGTATTCACAATAAATGGCACTCTATTTGCAGACTGACTGAGCTGAAATGAAAATCTCACACACACACACACACACACACACACACACACACGGAGCAGAGAACAGTTAACTAAGAGAACAAAGTCCTTTATTGAGAGTGATGACTAAAAATATAACACATAACTTAACCATCAACAGGAATAACAGTTTTGCAATTTAATACTTTCATCTGACTTAAATTGTCTCAGAGTATCACAATCCACTGCTCAAAAATAAAATTTAAGAACATTTCTAAACTGTAAGGATTCTACATTCCAATGTTTAAAAAGTCTAGCATTTCTAGGAAAGACAAAAAACACACATAAAAACACTGCAAGCAAAATGTCACAACAAAAGCCAGAGTCATGTTGTTTCAGCTAGAAATTCAAAATAACTAAGGACCCCATTGTGCTCAATATTGTCCTTTGTAATTATAAACTCAGCTGAGCTGCCATCTGCAGAAAAAGCTACGGGCCATTGCAAAGATTACAAACGTCGAGTCATTGGAATTGCACACGTGAGCCAGCAGATGGCACTCCTGCGAAAAGACTGCCTGAATCATCTTTCATGAAGGGTAATTGTGGGCTATGGTTGTGGGCAGAATCTCAACATGGGAAGGATTTAACCCTGCCCCTCTTTTCACCTTACCACCTACTTTACACTAATGACAACAGGATCAGTAAATTAAAAGTGTCAGCTGCCCGGCTATCAGTTTCCCAAGCTGTTGGGTCTAACTGTAATTTATGGTCGATAGTGATTCCGCAGCATTGCCAAATCTCTGTAATTATTACAGGGATGTAACCAAGCACAGAGAATAAATGTTGCTGCAAGCTAAACTGAGCCCTAACGTTACTATAATTAGGCCGATGATTCATGCTATTTGTTCCTCTTAGAAGGTATCTACAGTAACTAGAAAATTAAGCTGCAATTTCTGATATTAGGGATTTTATTTTGGTGTCTGTTTTTTTTTTTCTTGTATAAAACTACAGTTTGATCATAGACAAGATCTGTTAATCCTTCACCCTTAATTACTTAAAGCACATCTGGAAAGATCACTGGTGTGACATACTGATAAGAGGATAGCAAATAATTTAAAAAATAAATTGCCAGGATAAGGTGAAATGTCTAGAATGTATATTCACTTAATATGTCCAAAAATAAAAATATGTAGATGCTATGTGTGTGTGTGTGCGTGCACACGCAAACACATGTACACACAAATGTAAATCTGCTCACATGTGTGTTATATTCTTTAAGAGAAAAGAGCTTCTTATAGTCATGAATATGGAATACATACTAGCTGTCATATAATATTTGACTAATATTTTATCAGGACTCGTCTTCAGGTGAATTAGTTATTGTGATAAGTGATTTCTTTTTTTTCTTTTTAAAAATACATATTTTACTGATTTCAGAGAGGAAGGGAGAGGGAGAGATAGAAACACAATGAGAGAGAATCATCAATAGGCTGCCTGTTGCACGCCCCCTACTGGGGATCCAACCTGCAACCTGGGCATATCCCCTGACTGGGTATCAAACCGTGACCTCCTGGTGCATAAGTCGATGCTCAGCCACTGAACCCCGTCAGCCAGGTTAAATGATTTCTTATATGAATAAGATTGGCCGCAGCTTCTTTGGCCAAAACTACGAATAACAGTAAACAACAACAGCAAAAACAACGAGAAATCCTCCTGGGTTCAAATACTAATTCTACCAACCATTAGGCTTATGAACTTAGAAAATGATTTTCCTTTCTTATCTGCTGCAGCTTTTTAATCTGAAAAATAAGGTATTACTAACATCTTAAAACAGTTGTGTGGGATAAATAAAACAGAGCCTGGCCCCTCTAGCATCACAGAGGGCACATTAGCTCTCGGACTACACCTGGACCTTGCCACTGAGACTACTGATATGACCATCTGTGTTCATCAAACAACCTGTCCAGCTGGACAATGTCTGAAAGGTTATTTAATCCATCGCCCCACCTCATGTGCATCAATGGCTGGTTTATGTGCTTTACTATTTTGAGAAAATGGAATTCACATAGAACCTGCGTATTTCCGGCTCACTGCCTCACAGAATAGCTCATCCCTTTAGTCCAGCCATACCTACACCAGTCTGATGGACCGCAAGTCTGCCCCAGGGCCCAGACCCGGACCCAACAGATACACAAAATTCCCTTTCCACATCAACACACTTAATGTTTATGACAATTTTGTATAGCGACAGGTGTCTAGTTCTTTTAGTATTTTCCTATATTAATGGTATAATGCATTTATTACTAGCATTTGCTTTGAGGATTTAATAAAATGTTGCTTATAAAAAAATTTAGCCCAGTGCCTTGTAAACAGGCCCTGAATTTACATTATTTTGCCATATCCATCCATTTATGTGCTGGCTCCAAAGGATACACCACATCTCACCACTCCGTCTTTTATGGAACTGTGATTCAACCTGGCTACGGTGTCTCAGAAGTGGAATTACCAAATCCTTATGACCTAGTCGTTCAGTTTTATTTTTATTATTGTCTTAGGAGATGTGTCATAACATTGACTCAAGTTGAGCTGCCCTGAACAAAAATTCTTACATAATTCAGGATTATTTTGTGTTCAGTTAACAGAAAATTCAAGCGGCTTTCAAAAGTATTAGTGTTCTTGATGAATTTAACTAAAATGGAAAGGGTTGGATCTTGATTCTGACTCAGAGTGATGGAGAGCATGCCGACCCTCATGGCATCACATGGTCCTAATTATGTCCCCAAGGCCCATCTCCTAACACCCTCACACTGAGGTCTAAGGATCTCAGCTATGGTTGGAGGGGCACCACATTCAGTCTGTCACATGTGATGCTCAGATGTCATCACTGGTGACAGTCACTGTTTGCTCTCCTCAGAGTAGCAGGCTTCCTACATTCATTTCCAAGAAAACACATGACAGACACCCACGTCTGAATCATTATTACTGATCTGCCCGTCACTCTTTCAAGTAAAAACAATGTTCTATGAAAAAAGCCTCAAATGCAGGGAGCAACTCGATTGCACAAGTGTTTTTTCCACCAAAGAAACCATTATGAATTAGAACACAGCACAAGTGCTTTATAAATAACTTCCTCTTTGTCGATTTTTAAAACGTGTGCACTCAGAGGCTGAGATTTCAAAACATCCATCATCATTGCTGCTTTTCCAAGGATATTTTCAAGTGAAACTGGACCTTTTTTATTGAGAAAGCGTGGCTGTAAAGAATCCTACTGATACTCGCAGTGGTGCTTGTACTAGCAGTGGTACTAACACTGGTACTGGCAGGACCAGTACTGATATGAATCGTCGCCGCTGCTTGGATTCATGCTTCCGCACTAGCAGTTTTTCACATCATTGTCTTTGCACTTTTGGTGCAAGTGTCACTACAGTGAAAGGGGAATTGAAATCTCAGGATTACTATGGTGATTTTTTAAAATATATTTTTATTGATTTCAGAGAGGAAGGGAGAAGGAGAAAGAGAAACATCAATGATGAGAGAGAATCATTGATCAGCTGCCTCCTGCATGCCCCATACTGGGGATCCAGCCTGCATGTGCCCTGACGGAATCAAATTGTGACCTCCTGGTTCCTAGGTCCATGCTCAACCCCTGAGCCCCACTGGCCTGGCTGGTGATTGTTTTGAATTTGCAGATCCCCTGAAAGCATCTCAAGGACCCCTGGGACTTCACAGGCTGCGTTTGGAGAGCCGCTGGCCTGATGTGAAATCACTGCCACATTACAGTGTTTTACACCGGTCGTCAGAAGGGCCTGAACAGCTCACCCAGGTAGGACAGTTACAGAACATTGATATGGAGGAACAGAGTAGGGGAAACATAAAGGAGACAATACACAAAGCCACGGGAGAGTGAAAACCTCAGCACAGCAGTAAGAAGTGATTTAAACCCAAGCAGTGTATTCCCATGGTTTATAATCTCAGCCAACAGGTTGGACTAAGGAGCCATCGATAGCCAAGGTTCTGCATCACCGTCTACGCCAAGGAGGAGGCGAGGCGAGGCGAGAAGAGGGGGAAGGAGAATATTGGTGGAAGCACAGACATGGAAAGCGAGGAGCAGAGATGAAGGAACTGACTCAGTGTGGGGCAGTCACTGCAGCTGCTGCTGCCTTAGCAATGACCTGCGGAGTCCCGTAAACCCAAACCGTCAAAGCACGGTCATGAATATCCTAGCTCCCTACCAGTACCACACATATGTGGTATTTAGTTACAGACAGTCTTACAATAGATCTCCATCCCCTGAGATAACATTTATGTTTTATTTCATGGAACGGGACATTTTTATTAAGTATAGGTCCCTGTAGCAGAGTCTCACTATTCCTTTGGCATGTATCAGTAGGGACATTGATGGTATCAGAGGGGGAACTTCATTAGGTTTCATCAATAGGAACCAAATGGGTTAAGACCATGACTTCAAAAAGATATGAATGGGCCAACCGAAGTAAAAGAACAAGAACTTGGAGGTTGGCTACAGACAAATATCAATAATAACAATTATTCATATGAATAAAATATATTATCTACCATCCTTTTCTTACTGAAATAAGAATGAGAAAGATTTCAAAGAACACCAGAAGTCATATGTTGTTCCTAATTATCTCTGCTGCCAGACAATTTATAACGTTATGAAAAATACAGGACACAGTAGTCACTGGCAAGACCAATGGAATTCCTCTTTGAGGGGGAAACTGGGAAGAATGTCAGAGGGTCAGACAGTGCATTAAAAAAAGACTTTGAGACTGATTTGGAGATTTAGGTAAGATTACTTTTATTAGGTCTTTGTCTCAGGAACTTCTGTGTATTGCAGAGTCCCTGTCATCTCCCTGAGGTGCCCACATACACGCTATGCCTCTGTGCATTTCAGTTGCCACTGACCTCTTCTGTGGCCTTCACTGTGTGAAGAGCAAAGGCAGGACAAAGTCTCCCAGAGACCTGGCTTTGCAAATTTGATATGAATTGTTATTGATGTGAATCAATGAAGATATGTATATCTGTATCTATATCTATATCTATATCTATATCGTCATTGATTTCAGAGAGGAAAGGAGAGGGGGAGAAAAAGAGAAACATCAATGGTGAGAGAGAATCATTGATCAGCTACCTCCTGCACGCCCCCTACTGGGGACCAAGTCCGCAACCTGGGCATGTGCCCTTGACCTGAATCGAACCTGGGATCCCTCAGTACACAGGCCAACACTCTATCTACTGAGCCAAACCAGCTAGGGAGATGTGAATTGTTTTTAGTAACAATAACGTACTATCTACATGTCTAAGAAAATTTCAATTCACCCAAACACTAAAAGCAGTACCCTAAAGCAGTACAGTGAGTCAACAACTGCAAAATCCTTTACAGTGACTCATTACTTAAAGACACAACAGTCAACATTGATTATGAGAAGGAGGGAGAATAGTTCTGGTTTCTTTACATTCAATTGAAATCCAGTGTAATGTTTTCTTGGCAATATAAAGAAAGTGATCACAAGTTCAAGCAGGAGAATAATAAGGGGATACTGGCCAACACAATTTGGGAAAAGAATAATGGTAGTGGTTTACCTTCCAGATATTAAAATAGTAATTACAATTTTTGCACTGCATATTTATTTTATGATATATTTTTGTCTCTGCTGTTCTGTAAGTATGAAATATTTCATAATTAAAATAAAGAATACAATGTTACGATTAAAAGCACCAACAAATCAACAGTACAGAATAGTCAGATGCAGGTACACACAAGAACTCAATATAGGATAAAGGTAATAAAATAATCACTAATAAAAGATAGGGTTATTCAATCCCTGTCACTAGCACCACTGTGTAAATATTTAAGAAAAACGTATATATTATAATATTTGAAAGACATATACACACAAATAAAAGAAACCCAAGTAATCCTTTTCCCATGTACCATAAATATCCAAGGTTCTACATCATATTACATGCCAATTTGCATACTGAGACAATGGGTCTACACCTGTGAGCAGTCTGTATTTAACTCCTCTACATTTCAATGTATTAATAATATAGAAAGAGAGAAAGCAGAACTAATGTTTGTACGAAGTATCTATTGGATACATCAGATTCTCTTGTGTGTGTGTACATGCGTGTGCATGCGCGCACACACACACACACACACACACACATACCTAAGCTATGACTAGATACCATTGCTACTCATACGTTAGAAATGAGGAAACGGAAGCACAGAAAAAGGAAGGCACATTATCAAGGTTACACAGTATTTTGAACTGGATTACAGCGTTACACAGTAGAAAGAGGTGATTTAACCACAAGCAATGTATTTCCAAGATTTATCATCTTAGCCAACATGTTGGGTTTTCTGTGACACCCCTGAAGTAGAAGCTGAGACATCATGATGTCTATGTGTAGGCCCTAATGTTTATAAAGCAAATAGCACTAAGTCTAACATGAACGCTCAACTAGTGCTCCCTTCACCTCTATCTTTCGCTATTAGATGTAAACCCAGTCCCTGCTCTCTGTTCAGAGTCTATAAGTTAAGAGTAACAGGTATTCTAGACTGTCAGGCAAAGGTCTTAGCAACATATTAAACTTAAGGAAACTGACTTCTGTTGTAATGGCAGTGCAGGAACAGCTCTTTGCCTAGGACGTCCAAGTTTGCAACTGTTCTTGTTACGAAGGCCAATAGCATCACTTGCTTGCTCAAAACACTATTCCTGTTTGGAGGATACATTTCACGGCAACCCTACATATGAAGTACATACTAGTACACAGCACCTTGACTAAATTACATTCCCCCAAATCCATACGCTTTTATTATTATAGATAATCCTCCCAATCCTTGGAAATGTTTATTGCTGCAGTTTAGAGGAAGGAAAGGTTCCATGTGACATGAATTTAAAGATGAACATCAACACCCCCAAAGAAATACACTAAATTCTACAGGAAATGTTCACCTGTACTCACAAGTGTTTGCCAGCCACACTGATGAGATGTTTGTGTGTGTGTACTGTGGCTATTTGGGTCTGTTGAAAATTTAGTGGGTCCACTGCCTATTGCTGAGAGTATGACTGTAACTTCAGCTTGTTCAAGTCTCTGTGCCATATCTATGCTTATATTATTGACTCCACTGTTCAGCATACATCTTATTACATACCATATATATTAAATAGACAACCATGTACACACAAGTACAGCCTCTTAGACAATGTAATGATCAAGAAAAAGTGTCGGTGTAATTATGAGAAGTAAACAGAAGTTTACAGGCTATTCAGTTCTGATGAGAAATTTCCTCCAGAAAAAAAAATACAAGGTTTTACAAATCATAATTTATATTGTTTATAGGCATCCAAAATATCTAAAACTAGGTATTTCAAATGCATGGCTTCTTGGCTCCCTAGACATTCTAAAAATAGTTGTCATACTTTAAGAATGTCATTCACGTTAAAAGAACAGAAATAATTTTTCTTCTCTCATAAATATGAGAGTAATATTGTCCATCAATCTCTTAGACAATATAATCAGTGAGAATGTGCCTGGCGATGACTTTACTTCGGTCATTCTGCCACTTATGCTATAAGTTAGGAGATTACAGGAAATCTGTGTTCACAGAGCTGTACCAGCTTCACTGATAATCTCAACAACTAGGCATTGTTACACTCAGCACCAACATCCAAATCCCTAAAACGCCTTGTAAAACATTTCTACTAACATCTGTACTCCCAAAACAGTCACTGTATATCACAAAACTTGGTGTTTCATTTATTTCATAGATGTAGGTGTGCTCTGCTGGTATATATGGATGTAAAAGGGGAAAAAATAACAAAATGTGTGCATAAAGTGACAATAAGATTTCACATTAACTCGGATGCTAATATCAAAAGACAGGCTGAGTAAAAGCCAAGTAAATTCAATAAAGAAAATAAAATATCTTGTATTCACCACATATCCCTAGCACTTACTTGGAGCTCTTGGCACACAGTAGGACCTTAATGTGTGTGTTTTTTTTATCATAAAATATAAAATGGACTATTTCCATACCATTTAACAACATACTAGTATAGGCAAAGTATTTCACTAATTTACACATTTATAATTCTGTCAGTACAAATGTACGGACCAATCTGCTTACAGCTCAGATATGGTGACTAATAGGGTAATTTTTTAAGAAGTTGGGTACTCCTTAGAAAACGCACTCCATCATGTATAAACATCATTATGACTGATAGAAAATTAGTTGCTATGGTAGCTTTTCAGAAAATATAATCTTTGTCTTCAATACATTTGCTCACTTGGGTGTTTTTTAAAATGTAGGTCATGGGAAATTGGTGATGGTGGACCTCATTATAAATCTGCTTGCTTTTATATAAGATTTATTTGAGATATAGAATTCACTCAGGTATGGTGACTATTTTTTTTTTTTACTGAATCTCTTACAACCTCCATAAGTACCTTTTCCTGTTAAAACCTACACTACAAAATGTACACATCAGACTCAGAATTCTACTAGGTGGATTTATAACAAAGGTAATAAATGCTCATTCTAAATAGCTCTTGAAATGACATGGGCAATAAGCCATTAGATATGAGTTAGATAAGCTATGCTTTTCTCATCTCAACCTTCCCATCCAATTTGAATGTGTATGTGCATAATATTTTTTATTTCCACACACCAGAGATTCAAGAGAGCGATAGCCATGTTTTTTATTCTTATTAAAACTCACATCTTCTGTATTGGTAATATAGGCAGTAGTGAGTACATATTAAAAACATATGAAAGGGCCCAGCTGATGTGGCTCAGGGGTTGAGTATAAACCCATGAACCAGGAGGTCAGGGTTCAATCACCAGTCAGGGCATATGCCTGGGTTGCGGACTCGATTCCCAGAAGGGATCATGCAGGAGGCAGCCAATCAATGATTCTCATCATTGATGTTTCTAGCTCTCCCTCTCCCTTCCTTTCTGAAATCAATAAAAATATATTAAAAAACATATACATATATATGAGGGCAGTTATTTCACAATAATGTAGTGTTCTTACTCTGTGTTTCTCTCCTATAGTTAACAGTAGACAGAAATTGAGATATTCTTATTCAAAAATCCTTCAAACCATACAATTGTTGCTATGTAGCATAAAATTTTACTCATTTAAAAAAGTTACTCAGTATCAGTACCCATGTGGCAGGCACCACACCGAGTACTAAGGCTATGATGCAATCACCCCCTAGTTCAGGAGTACACAGCTCACTGGATACAAAAGAATTTTCAAAACCGAATGAAAGTGTAATTTTGGTACAATTACTGAGTGTCTTAAAATAATGACATAAGAAAAGCACACGGCTGAATATTGGACAGATGCTACCTGGGATGCCTCCCTGATATAACTTGCATCTGACATCATGTAGAGATTAGAGGTGTTACTTGAATTGGGGCAGATGTGTGGGCTGTAAGTGGAAGGAGGAAGAAGTTATTCCAGGAAGAAGTCATTCCAGGAAAAAAGAATGGCCGGTGCAAAGGCGAAGTGGTAAGAGATGTGTGAAAAAAATAGCACATTTCACGGAGCGGTGAGTCTACCTGGTAGAGAAAAGTTTTTTTTGGGGGGAAAGGTCATAGGTAAATTTTGTGACTCTTTTAATTGAACTCTAGGTTTCTAAATTATGTATTTTGATCATAGACATGATCCCCTTCTTCAGTTTATTTGACCCAAGCTTGGCCAAGGCCTCACAGTTGGTCATAATGTTCTTAGATCTGGACCAGAAAGAGGTTTCTGATCTTCTTCCCCAAATCTGAAAAGGGCCCTCCCACTACAATGGGATGCTGTGGATAGATGGTGTGTGTGTGTGTGTGTGTGTGTGAGTGTGTGTGTGTGTGTGTGTGTGTGTGTAACACCTAATTGGGTTATTGCAGAAAATAACAGATTGGAAGCAATATTGCCAGAAAGCAATGCCAAAGCAATTAGGAACAGGAGGATTCTACTCCTTTTTCCAGACCCAGGGTTTGGAGAGGCATATGAAGAGGGATGAAAGAAATGGGTAATTAGTGGCCTCCTCTGAGAATGTGGGATACTAATTTCCATAATGAAACCCCAAGACTGAAAGTGCTGACAGCAACTTGCATGTAGCCAGATCAGCTTTGTATTTTTGATATTCAGAAAAGGAACCTGCTTTATTGAGCCAAGTTTCTGTGCACAGAACGTTAGTGTTAATTTTAAAGGTTCTAAAATAGTATTTATGCCATTCCTTCCCCTAAGACAGTGGTTCTCAACCTTCCTAATGCCACGACCCTTTGATACAGTTCCTCATGTTGTGGTGACCCCCAACCATAAAATTATTTTTGTTGCTAATTCATAATTTTGTAGTAATTTTGCTACTGTTATGAATTGTAATGTAAATATGATATGCAGGATGTATTTTCATTATTACAAATTAAACATAATTTAAGCATAGTGATTAATTACAAAAACAATATGTAATTATATATTCAATATGTGTTTTCCGATGGTCTTAGGCGACCCCTGTGAAAGGGTCGTTGAGAGCCGCTGTCCTAAGACATTTTCTATGATTACCAACAATTCTAAGTTACATCATCTGCTGCTCATTTTATTAACTTGTTTGAAATTGGAAATGTGATAAAAATATGCCAATATTCTGTCTCTGAAGGTATTATTGAGTATGTGAGCTATTACATTTTTCTGAATTTGAGGAATTTAGAATTTTTAAAATTTGGTTGCTATTCCATATAATCCTCCTAATTCCTTTGTATGACAATTATTTTTGAGTCAAGGGGGTTTATGTTTATAATAATAAATATTTAAACCTTTTTCTGTGCTTTTTAAAAATATCAAAATTCGAGTGTGTATGCTAATCAAATTTGTATAACATTTCATATATTTCAGAAATATATGAAATATAATGTCTACCATAAAATAAATATTTTTCTAACCGCATATATTGCCAGATAACCAACAGGGATTGCCCACTATGTTGGAACAAAAATAGTCCAGAGCTACACTTTCGAAGGCAAGCACCTGCTGTAAAATAACCATCTGTGATGAACGGTAATTTAATTATGGAGTCATTCCTTTTGTGTACATTGGAAGGATCTCACAGGTCTTCCCCAGTTGGTAGACAATCAACTTCTGGCATTTTGTTAAGGAAACTTGCATATTCTCTTAATAACACCTGCTCACTCTATCTCACTGCAGATTTTATAAAGAGCTTCTGGGATTTTACAGTGGCATTGATAGGCAAACACATTATTAAACCTGGACTCAAAAGCTGCAATAATTAATTATCTGCCTTAGAAAGCTGGCGTCCTCAGCTTCAGAATAAGTTGGTGTTGACCTGTTAAAAACTCCTCTGGTAACTCAGATATTTAATGGGGATAATTCAGATGACCAAACGTTTGTGACCCATTTTAATAGTTGATAAAGAGGATCTTGATCTTCATCATGTCATCCAAGACTGTTTAGAGAACTGTTTTCTCCCTTTCATCAACTATTTATCGAATTGAAAAATTAGACTGTGATAGTCAAAGGTGCCATATATTTTATCTTTGCATTGATGATTAGCTAATTGCTCTTTTTTATTAAATATTTTTTTTAAATATCATATTCTCCTTTTACAATGATTACTGGCTCAATATGTTCCACCTCTCCCCTGATTCACACCATACATTTTTGTGATAAAGCTACTTAACAACTAGAAATAGAAGGGAATTCCCTTAGCCTGAGAAAGAAGATCTGACCAAACAC
>NW_006290034.1:3291035-3291542 GCF_000327345.1 Myotis davidii
AACAAGAAAATATCCACTCTTGCCACGTCTACTTAGCATTGTACAGAAGGTTCTGGCCATGACAATGGCTAAGGTAAGAAAAACATTAAAATGCCTCCAGATTATAAAGGAAGAAGTGAAATTATTTTATTTGCAGGTGACATGATCCTAGATGTAGAAAAATCCAAAGACAGACAGACACATATACACACACACCTATAATAATAATGGGATTAAACAATGTGGAGCATATAAGATATATTTACAAGAATAAACTTCGTTTCTACATAGTAGCAATGAACAATCTGAAAATCAAATAAGAAACAATTCCACTCAGAATAAGAACAAAACAATGAAATACCTAGGAATACATTTAACAAAAGAAATGCAAGACTTGTACAACAATCTCAAAACATACTGAGAGAATTAAGGATCTAAACAAATGGAAAGACATCTCATGTTTCAAGACTTAACAGGGTTAAAATGGCAATACTCCCAAAGCGATGTATAGATTCAATGCAATCCCTG
>NW_006290034.1:3291566-3301979 GCF_000327345.1 Myotis davidii
TTCCTGCTGGTTTTGCAGAAATTGGAAAACAGATCCTAAAGTTCACATAGAAATTCAGTGGCTAGCCAAAATTATCATAAAAAAAAAGAACTTGGAAGATTCACACTTCCCAACAGATACCACAAAGCTACAGTAAGCGAGACAGTGTTGTATTGGAAAATGATAGGCACATAGTTCATGAAATAGTATTAGGAGTCAAGACATACACCCAACATTCGTGATCAACTCAGTTTGGCAGCGGCACCAAGAAAACTCAATTTAGCAACTGGATGGATAAATCACTCGAGTTGCTTCCAGCTTTTGTCTATTGTGAATCATGCTGTTATGAACATGGGTGGACAAACATGTTGAGAGCCTACTGTCATTTTTTGTGTGTATATACGGAAGTGGAATTTTTGTATCATCGAGTACTACTATGTTTAATTTTTTGAGGGACCACCATCCTGTTTTCCATGTCCTAATTCAGTCAACAAGCTATAACTAATTACCATATACCAGGTAGTTTACAGAAGAAACATGAATTGCTCACAGTTTTGGAGGTTAAGTCCAAGATCAAGGTGCTGGCCAATCTGTGTTTGATGATGGCTCACTCCTGGTTCATAGATGGTAATCTTTTCCCTGTGTCCTCACGTGACAGGAAGGACAAGGGAGCTCCCTGAGTCTTTTATGAGGCACTTATCACATTCATGAGGGCTCCACTCAACACTCACTGATCAAATTCTATGTTAAAAATGATCTTCCAGTGTAACAGTAGTGGAAACTGCTACTCAAAACACATATCACCACCAATGCCCGGCCAGCATGGCTCAATGGTTGAGCTTTGACCTATGAACCAGAAAATCGTGGTCCGATTCCTGGTCAGGGCACATACCCCGATTTTGGGCTCAATCCCCAGTAGGGGGCATGCCGGAGGCAGTTGATCAATGATTCTCTCTCATCATTGATGTTTCTATTTCTCTTTCCCACTTCCTTCTCTCTAGAATCAATAAAAATATATTTAAAAAAACAAACATGTATCTATAAAAGCCCAAGAACTGAATTATGTTTCCAGTGGCCTAGTGGACCTTTCTGTGAAGAACACACTGGACATTGGACACTGCTTTAAAACTCTCTTTCCAGTTGGGTTCACACTGAGACGTCTGTGCTGCCCATTCAATCTGCATGCATTTCCAAGCTAAATTTCAGATGGTTTCCCCACATTTCTGGTCAACGGAAGCCAAGGTCAGGTGTTGAATGGCATGAGGCGTGAAGATCAAGCGTATGGCATCCTCTCTCTCCGCCTCCAACTACAGCTCTTGGAGCTAACTCCACTCTCTGTGTTCCCACTCCAAAGCGGGATGCCCACCGTGGTTTCTGCTTCTTGGATAACCATGGCCTCTGACCTCTGGGGACATTGCCTCGTTATTTTGTCTTTCCTGAACAGGCACAACAGACGTTTCTTGCCCTCCCATCTAGGTGGGGAGGAGAATTACTATTCACCTTGGGCTTCTCAAACAACTAATGGCTCTCACTAAATTCCCTGTTTTAAATTCCTCGATTGATTTTTGTGTTCCTGGTAACTCAGACTGAAGTTCTTTGGACAGTGCTGCTCTCAAACAATCTTCTTGAATTACAGATAAATGTTGCTACCGCAGACCCAGTGCCCAGAGTCTCGTCAAAGCTTTATTTATATCCACTCTGTTGAACTGGCTGAACTCAGCTCGCCAGGGGGCCAGTCACCACTTTGTCGGTGAGACACGGTTGGAGGGGTAGCTTTTTGATTCCACTTTTCAGATACACAGGAGGCAGCCAAGGCACCATGTTCTCACACTCGCTGTTTCCACAGGTGATGCCTGATTTTGTAAGCACTTCCGCTGCTTCATAAAAATAGAAAATAAAACACCAAACAGCAACAACAGAAGACAAACTAAAGTGGACTGTTTACAGTACTGAACCCTAATTGGTAAAACCTGAGGTTTAAAAATATAACATTAAGCCCAGATGGCATGGATCAGTGCTTGAGTGTCAACCTATGAACCAGTAGGTCAAGGTTCAATTCCCTGTCCAGGCACATGCCTGGATCGCACGCTAGATCCCCAGTGTGGCAGCCAATCAGTGATTCTCATCACTGATGTTTCTACCTCTCTCTACCTCTCCTTTCCTACTGAAATCAATATAAGTATATTAAAAAATAAAGATATAAAATTAAGCTTAGGTGGAGATTACATTTTCAAACATTTTATATTTTTATATGATCTATTCAAACTATAATTTATAAGAGAACCAGTGTTCAGACTTTATAAAATTCATGGAAAACATTTTCTTTACAAGATTAAATATTCTTTCCTTTTGGTAAAAAGTGTGTTTTAGCTACTGATAGCCCTTCAAGAGTTTCATAAAGCTTGGATTGATTAAACAAATAAAAACTAAACCCATACTTGAAAGGCAATTTCAAGCGGTTATGTTGTCATGAATTTAAAATTATATTGCTAAAACAATTCTTCTCAAGGGTATCCAATAACTTGAAATATCTCACAACATGAAAGGTTTAAAGTCAAAGTAATTTTTTCTACTGGAAAGCTTTTTTCACCTGTTGTGTGAGATCCCGGGATTAAAATGTTAATACACATTATTATATTCTCATTTGTGGTTTAATCCAGCAAACATTTCTTTTCATCACAGTAGTGTTACCAGTGGCACTGTGTGATCTGGAAAACAGCCCTCCAGTTGATCTGAATTAATAATTTCTCTTAATGCTAATTAGGATTCTATCCCAGCATATTGCAAACACCACACGGTATATATTACTAACCAGAAAATACTGAAGGACAAGGTTACAATGTGTAAGAAATAAAAAGGAGACAAGGCAATTTTGCAGGAGATGGATTTAATTCATATGATTCTATATATAAGTATATATATACACACACATATATATTATAGATGTATATATGGGTATATCCCTGTCTCTCTCTACATGTATTGGGAGAGAGAGAGAGAGAGAGAGAGAGAGAGAGAGAGAGAGAATTATCCATCTATCAATATAGAGAGATATCAACATATGTGAATATCAGGTAGATGTAAATACAGGTATAGAGATAAATATAGCTATCTGGGAAGACAGTCCCTTTGAAATGTGTGTTTTTCTCTAAATTTAATAATGCAAAGTATATATTCGCTCCCCTGCAATAAGTCAGTTGGCATTTTCACAGAAATTGGTAAATTTTAATTACTCCGGCAATGAAGAGGATCTTAGAAGTGACTTATAATGAGCTGGCGTCCTATGTGTTTGATGTCACCCCGGAGCTTGAAGGCACCTGCCATATGCTGTCTTTAATAATTCCACAGTTGCCTTCTCTAGGCGATGTAAGCACTGATGAAGTTATACTGGTTTGTGCAATACACTCAACTGTAACTAAAATATGCTTGGAAATGCCTCTGTTTTTCCTTCCTCATTTCATTTGAAGATACACTTCACCTCCCTCAAAAAAAAAAAAAGATCAAAAAGATTGTCAAAGAAAATCATACTGACATGGGGATCAGAAAATGGGGCTATTACGCAGCCTTTATACCCCTCTGGTTTGTGATTTGAGAAACAGCATCTAACCTGTTCACACTGCTTCTACCATTAGCTCTTTTTAGAGGACCTATTAGGCATGTTTTATAACTAGGCTCTATTTTAAATTCTTACATAAAAAGATACATAAGACTTGGTGGGTACTGTGAGGAGCATTAAAATTTAGAATGTCTATGTCAGGGAGTACATAATATCATAACCAATTAAATCTATTAAATGCCTACAATAAAGGTAGATTTCAGTCTCATAAAGCATTATTGCTTAATAATATTATTTTATTGGCTTAATAATATTCTTCTCTACTTTATGTTACCATTGTCTTTATGTATTAAATATATAAAAACTCTGTCTCCAGTACATGGTGAAAGCTTCGCTTTCCAGTTTAATTTATAGTGTTTTCAGTTTATCAAAAGATGATTTTAGAAAATGTTTTCATTTCTATAAACAAAATGCATTAATATTTTCAAGAATTTTACCTTTCATATCATTCTTACAAAGCTGTCATCCAAGAATAATTAATGCATTTTAATATTTCCATCAATATATTTTCAAGTTTTATTTTTTTATATTGAAAGTTTTAATACACAATGGGCTGGTGTGCTTCAGTGGCTGAGTGTCATCCTATGCACTAAGGGGTCACTGGTTTGATTCTAGGTCAGGGCGAATACTGGATTCGAGGGCTAGACACCCAGTAGGGGGCCATGCAGTAGGCAGCCTATGGATATTTCTGTCTCATCGATGTTTCTCTCTCTTTCTCCCTCTCCATTCCTCTTTCTTCAAATCAATAAAACATATTTTAAAAAAGTTTTAATAAAGCAAGAATGAATACCAGTGCCTACTTTTCAATTGGATATATGTAGTCTTACAAACACTTTCTCACAGAAAGAAAACAGCACAATCATTCATACAGTAGAAACACATGTAGGTAGGGCTCTTTAGTGAACTGCCTGTTCTATTTCAGTGTCTCACTTACATAATTATTGCTGGCCGTATTTTTTTTTAATTCATTGTTTCCTAAATTAGTTTTGGATTTAATAAGCCTTACGGGTATAACTGGCAACTACATATTGTCACATCTGAGGTGCGCAATGAAAATCAACAATACTTCTCCCTGACTAAGGTGTGGCTGATCTTGAAATAGTAACTGTTACACTCTTCCTTCAAGGTTCACATCTTCTTAAGATAAACAGCGTTAAGTGAAATATATTCATATCCTTAAGCTACGGATAGATCTGATGAGTCACCGCACCTCTGTTACTCAGTGGGGGACATGGCAACAAAGATGAAAGTACAACAAAGGAACCTGTGACTATTTTACTTCCCTGGGCCAATAACCACAGAAGTCAAATTCAATGCCCTTGAAGAAATCACGGAACCAACCCACATTTCCTTTATTTATTTATTTTTTTGAGTTTTTAAAAATTTTTTGATTGATTTCAGAGAGGAAGGCAGAGGGAGATAGAAACACAAATGATGAGAGGGAGTCATTGATCCGCTGCCTCCTGCACACTCCACACTGGGGGTCGAGCCCGCAGCACGGGCACAGGACGCTCAACCACTTAGCCATGCCGGCTCAGTCTACATTTCCTTTAATGATCTTTTGTCACTGTTTTAAAACTCTTCATAACTTTTTTCTTTGAATTCTGGTTCTGCTAATGAATTTTGGGGGGACAATGGAGTATGGAAGAGAGCAGGGGAGAAAGGCACAATACACATGTCATTGCGAGCTGCACCGTTGGCCCATTGCACTGAATTGTGGGGCCCCTCCATGCATGGAGTTCAACAAGATTCACAGCAAGTGCGAGGTCAGCCATTATTTCTGGGGCTGAGTAAGCAGGGTGCTGATGGCCCGGAGAGGCCAAGCTTTCTCTCTGAATCAGAACTACCCTTGGAGCACAAAGGAGGCAATGGTGTTTTAAGAAATCACACAACCAAGGAATCCACCTTATCCTCTATCCTCCCTCAGGAGTGCTAACTGCTGCATTCACTTCTGCTGACGTGGTGACGGAGAAAGGAAAAGACAGCAACTCGGATTATTCTCATTTCAGTCCTTCCTGACTCCTCAATGAGCTGAGGGCAGAGAGTACTGGCACAATGTGTCCAAATCAAGAAGTGAAAGAAGTAATAGTTGAGCCTGGCTGGTGTAGCTCAGTGGTTGAGTGTTGAACTATGAACTAGGAGGTCATGGTTTGATTCTGGGTCAGGGCACATGCCCATGTTGCAGGCTTGATCCCCCATGTGGGATCAATCAATGGTTCTGTTTCATCATTGATGTTTCTCTCTCTCCCTCCCTCTCTGAAATCAATAAAAAACATTTAAAAACAAAAAGAAGTAGTTGAATTAGTTCTGTGAAGTGCTTCTACTGTTTGGTAAAAATGAATTGTGTATGCACACACTAGGTCTAAAATATGACTTGTGTAATTACATTACACCTCATGCACATTAAATACTCTTGTATTAGCAGTTAAAACTAGTATTGATAAAAATAAAGGTGCAAGGTAAAATCATGTTAATAATTAAGATTTTTACGTTCTTTACTTAGAACATTAATTAGCAAATACAACAACACTGCTGAGTTGAGAGACAGGAAAGGAAAAGGAAACACTGTGTGTAGCACCTTTAATAGTTCATGTTCCCTTCTCTGGGAGCACGCCCTCGCCCCTGCTGCCTGCCTACTTTCCTTTCATCCTTGGCCCCGCAAATGATGAGTCTGGCCCTGGATGGGGACATAGTCACATTGCAAAATAATGCAATGAAGTCAGGGAAATACAGACTATTTGGGCATTCTTGTGCCCAGACACCCTGGAGATCAGAATGGTTAAGAAATGGCACTCAAAAGCGTTTGGTAAATTCATTCTCATGAGTCATATTGCTTGGCTAGCACAGCTCAGTGATTGAACATTAACCTATGAACCAGGAGATCATAGTTCAATTCCAGGTCAGGCACATGCCCAGGTTGCAGGCTTGATCCCCAGTGTGGGGCGTGCAGGAGGCAGCCGATCAATGATTCTCTCTCATCACTGATGTCTCTCTTTCCTCTCTCTTTTTTGTTAATGGAACCGAAGTTTATTGAGAGAAGCCGAGAAGCCAGTCCTGGGAAAGGTGTGGCTGGGGTTCCAGGAGCAGGCCAGTGTCCAGAGCCTCCCTTCCACGTTAGGGTTGGGAGTAGCTCAGCATCCAAGCGAATTAAAGTCTATTAGTCTATGTGCAGCGTCCCACATGGCCATACACCACATAGGTGGGGACGTCCCCACCACAGGAACTTCAGGAACTCGCTTTGTGCCAGGGCGAAGACTGATGTTTCTCTCTCTCTCTCCTTTCCTCTCTGAAATCAATATGTGTGTGTGTGTGTGTGTGTGTGTGTGTGTGTGTATCTATATATATGTGTGTATGGCGAAGAGTCATAAGTTCTTCACAAACTTCCTCCTTTAATTTTCTCTGCAAACCTAGAACAGACAATTTTCTCCTTGGATGAATGGAGCAGTGAGCCCTCAATTCCTGAAGTGTCTTCACAACGGTACCACGCTGATATATATCCTGTTTCTTCTCACCTATGAAGGGGAAGACGAAGGAGGCTACTGGACACCCACAGGGGAGAGGGCCGCGTGGGGGGTGATCTGACTGCCACACACTCTACACCCTGAGTGCCGTTTCAGGGATGGGCTGGATGATGGGGAACCTGGGTGGCTGCATCCCTCACACTAAATGCTGAGGACATTCCCTGGTCCCCATCCACATGCTTCATCCCGGCAAGTGTCGGGGTCATCATCCTAAATCAAGGGCCTTCTTTTATCTTTTATCTGTTTCCTTAAAAAAAAAAAAAATCAGCTTTCACATATACAAACAATCCCATAAATTCAGTGTTTTTTTTTTTTTTTTTTTTTACAATCAGGTGGTATTTCCTAGGTGTCTCCATGTTTAAATAATCAAATCTGGCCCCAACGGAAAAAAAACAAACACGAAATAAAAATAAATAAATAAAAAGGCAAACAAAATATCTGAAGAAATGAATGTCTTACATGAGTGTTCATAGATACACACGTGTATCAAGGGCAAACATTTCACATGGACTGAAGAAGGCAGACTTTTTACCTTCTCATGTGATTTAGATTATTCTTTTCGCCTGAAATCACCAGAGACATTCCAATCCTCAAAGCTCTGACACCTGTGCTCTTTGCAAACCTTTGCCCAATGTTTTTATTAACTCAATTTAATGGAACCTTTTTGATGGTGACCTTAAGAATTTAATAACTCCTCAATACAAGGGCAATGCCACCTGCAGGCTCCGCGGGGATTAGACTGTGGTGGTTCAATATGTCTGCGGGACACATTAAAGATAAGAAGGAGGTGGGTGGACACAGCACACAAATCCGTCCCTTGCCTGTAACCCACCAGGACTGCCACTGTGCATGATGGTCACGCCCAGACACAGGGAGAAAATCTCTGTGGTTGCTAAGGCGACAGGCAGCTCACTTTCCGCTCCTTAATAATATTAATCTAACGCTGATCATGTCAGATAGGCCTGCGATCTCCAAGGCCTGAGGTGTCTCTCTTCCTGACAGACACGCTGCGCATCTCGGAGATACGATCAATATGTTATTAGTCAACAACCCGACACGCGGCCATGAATTAATCCCTTTCTGTCAACCCAGCAGTTCCTAGTCCTCTGTAACCTCATCCTGTCCGTACAGACGGGACCGGCTTAATCCAATTAAGGTGAAATTAACTTTTTTCCCCCTCTTGGTCCTCTCCATCTATGTTAATTCCAATCTCCCAGGACAGCTGCTCCAAGCAAATAATTTTATGCTTGACCTTTTATGTGAAGATGAACGTGGGAGACATCTATGCCTGGGAAGTCAATGAGCTGTCTCTGCATTGGCACCCCTCCCCTTAGCTTCCGGGAGTGGCAGGAAAAATTCCACTGAGCAGGGAGGCGGGCTCAGTGACAGTGATGTATTCATTTGGGGAGCAGAAAGGACTGTCACTGTAGCGCCGAGTTTAGCGTGTGTGAGGCATTGGTCCTTCTGAAAAGTGAATGAAGAAGTGGGGCCAGGAGCTGGGCACTGCTGTCCATGTGACAAGCAAAGGATGTGGACAGTCTGCACTATGCAAAGCTAATCAGTTATGTTCCAGGGACTGAGGTGATGCGGTGACATTACCCGCTAAGGGGAGGACACTGATTGGGAAGGTTAGTCCCCTGAGTGGAGGCTTTAGAGCAAAGCTTTCTCTCCATGGGCCCCCTGCCAGGGCAGCGAGGAGAGCAGAGCGGCTTTATTCTCTGGTTGCTCAGTTTCGGGCCTCTGTGGCTGGCATGCTTTAAAGATCGCAGGTCTGGTAATCGCCAGGCCAACACCGAACGGAGTTGGTGCCCTGGGCAAAGCCGTTCCCATTTTATATCTCTCCCTTCCTCTTTCAGTCTTCCCCACCCTCTCCCCTTGGCCTGCGCTGCTCCACCCACCCTCCTTCCAGGCATTTGGGGAAACCTTGCTTGCCTCTCCAAATCCTTCTGAGGAGAAGATAAATAGCACGTCATCTCCATTTAGAGAAATCGAGTGTCTCCCCGCGGCTCTGAGAGAATAGAAGTCTTTGACCCTGCTCCAGAGCAGTGAAATATTGATAAGGAAGCAATGGAAATATTTCTACTTCAGCAAACTCCAGATATTGGTTTTGTTTACAAGTGACTGCGGCTTGGGAGAGCCAGCAGCAGCAATGATTCTACAAACTGAGAGCAGGACAATGGGCAGCTAAGACTGAGGAAATCCTAAATTATTTCACATTTTTACCAGCTGCAGTATCCCACTGTGTACATAACCCACACGTTATTATGCAGGGTTTTTGATAAAATAGCAAACACCTACTTTGGCTGCCTATGTTTTCATAGGAGACATTTTGTTTTTTGTGTTGTTTTTTATTATTATGGATTGGGATGTCCGGATATTGGACATTTCTCATCAGTTCTGGAATATTCTGTAACTTTTCCTGTACTTTCTCCTGAAATTCCATGTGGATGTGTCTAGTATTTGCACTCTTGAGAGTTCATTGACTTCAATTTTTTTCTATCTCCTTTTTGCCTCTAGACCAGACGTGGGCAAACTACGGCCCGCGGGCCGGATCCGGCCCGTTTGAAATGAATAAAACTAAAAAAAAAAAAGACCGTACCCTTTTATGTAATGATGTTTACTTTGAATTTATATTAGTTCACACAAACACTCCATGCATGCTTTTGTTCCGGCCCTCCGGTCCAGTTTAGGAACCCACTGTGGCCCTCGAGTCAAAAAGTTTGTCCACCCCTGCTCTAGACACTGATATGTGTATGTGTGTGTGTGTGCGCGCGCTTTTAAACTCATCTTGGATAATATTCATGGTACTTTCTTACATGTTGTCTTTAAATTAACAGCTATATTATGTTTCTTTAAAAGTAAACATTCGCTTCTCGTATTGTGCCGGATAACCTGCAGGATGGTATTTGTGTGTTTGCCTTCTATTGTTTCCGCTGCCCAACATTCATTGTTCTTTGTGTACCTGTGGACTTTGGAATTTTACAGCTCATGGGGCTGTGGGCTTTATATTTTGATTCTGGGGTGAAGAAATGATTCACGTCTTAGGAATTATTTCTGTCCTTCCAGAAATAAATGTTTGCTTCACCCAGTTTAGAACACACATTCTAAAGGGTCATAAAATGACCCTCCTCCAGGCACCCCGGCTGAGAGAGACTGTTTTGGCTGTTTCCTTCTGATGTGAGATATATTCATCCATCCATACAAGGGGAATGCACCATTTGGGTTCTAGGAAAATGCACAACGTTCCCATGAAATTCCCCTCCACGCTTGCCTCGCCCAGGACATTGCCTTCTTTCC
>NW_006290034.1:3302011-3307067 GCF_000327345.1 Myotis davidii
TTCCCTAGATTCCCATAGAGCCCGCAAAAGTTATAATTTGTGTCAACAAAGGATTCATCTCTGGGAATCTACTGGAAACCCATGCTTATTTCCAGAGGTGCTTGGAACTGTGGTGACCCCTGGCCAAACCCGAATAAATTGTGCTACCTGGTGATCAGTGTGGCCCTGTGCTAGGATCTGAGACAGACCAGGAGGCAATGCGCACCGGCTTATAAACGTTTCTAGAGAATGAACAGCTTCCTGGTTTGTCCCTGGGTTCTGCTTTGCAGACTGGTTTTGGCTCCATTCACAGAGGCATAGAAAAGTCCCTCCCCCTTCATGCAGGTGGAGGTGCCCTGTGACGGAGTGGCCCCATCCCTTGCCAGTGATCGGCTCAACAATGGGAAGACAGCGCGAGGTGGGCAGCTAAGGACGGACCCTGGGGGCCATGGGTGTGAGCTGGGCCTGTCCCATGCCTGCCTGCCTGGCTCTCCCTCTCCCGCTGTCTGTATCTCACTCTGAGAATATACCCCCAGAACCCTGGGAGTCCCTTCAGCCCCGAACCCTGGGTGAAGGCCGCACAAGCCACTGGCGGACCTATCTGGGCACAGCTGCCTTCGGGCCAGGCAGCCTCCTGCTCAGTCCCAAGTCTCCTGCCTCCTCTGTTTATAGCTGCTTAGAGTTTATTTTCTTGCCAGATCAGCTTTTCACTTAAAGTATTTTATTGAGCTGTTTTAGGTGCTTCTAGTGGGAAGGTCACTTAGGATGTCTGCTATGTCCTACTGCCTGAGGTGAAAGTGCGTGAACATTAATAGAGAAAGAGAAAAATTGCAACTAATGGAGATAGCTTTATTTTCTCATCAGAATATTAAGAATCGGTTTTACTGACATTATGGTCAAAGGCTCATCTTGCACGCCACCACTTCTATCACTGCCATATACCCACACGCACACACACGTGCACACATACACATGTACACATATATATACTCCCCACACACATGCGCAGACACATATGCACATATTTACACAAAGACACACATACACATATACATGTGCACACATGAATACATATATACACATACACACACTACTTAACATTATGTACACGTGTATGTGACTTATATATAGTATAAAGTAATAGTCCTTAAATGTTGGAGAATCTCCAAAATTTCTAAAATATTCTCAACTTTGTTACTGTTGCCAGTCCACCACGAAAAATGCTTTACTTTGGCCTTAGATATTATCCCATACAATATGACACATTCTCACAAAGAGATGAAGCGAATGCGTAATTTTCATCCTAAAGTGAGTGAACCAACCTACCATCTTTCCTCCTTTTACTGCTCATGGGTTGCGATGAGAAAGGCAGAGAGGCGCGACGCTCGCTGCCTTGGTGAGCGGGGAGAGGGCCTGGGAGCAGAGCTGTGTGCAAGCTCAGAAAGGGGAGAGCAGGGGAGCCAGGGGCCCACAGGGACCCATCGCACGTGTTTAGCGCTGGCCCGTGAAGCAGCGTCATAGTTGGACCGGACGCCAGGCTGTCTATTTGCTGAAGAAGAAGGGAGCGGCCTCGCTGTCCGTGGGCCCTGCCTGCCGGCCTTCCCTTTAATTGGCACCTGCCCAGTTGGGTCCAAGTGGCGGGTGGCCCAGCTCAGGAGCCTCTGCCGCGGAGCAGCTGCGCGAACCAGCCTCCTTCACACAGAGGCTGGGCTGCAGTGCTGAGCTGAGGAAGTTTTCATTTGTAGAAAAGCTAGCAGTAAACCTTTCACCTGAAAAAAGATGAAAGGCGTTCGCCTAGAGAAATCGTCCAGGGATCCAAACAAGGAGACAGCTGGAGTCGGACTATTTAAAAATCTGGCCTGCTGCTTCGGGGAACTTAAAAGAAGGATGAAAATGTGTGCGCAGGGCCCAGAGAGGGTGGCATCGGGCACACGGCTGGGACTGCCGGCCACCGCGTGTGCCCTTCTAGTCGGCAAAGAGGCGATTTCTTCCTTAAGAAGCACACTGCTGTGAACTTACACAATGAATAATTATACTTATTAGTATGATGATGCTTCAAGAGCACTATTAAAATAGGAGGTGCCTTACTGGATGTCTGTTAAAATAGGTCTGCCCCAAATATTTTTAGGGTTGGACAAAACCAGATAATATTTTCATTTATAACAGAAAATAATTAACACTTTATATTTCCAGTTTAAGTTTAGTGAATGAGCAAGGAATGTTGACCATCATTGGAGATGCACAGATCACAGCTATTTCTAGACTATTCTTATAATCTCATTAAATCCAACTTAGTAGCCATAACAAAGGTAGGAGCTCGGCTAGGGTGTTGACATTAAGGCAAAACAATTTTTGCAGCCTTTATTCAATAGATGTATGTGAATCGACATGAAGCTCTCTTTCATAAAATAAGGATTAGATATTTCTCTTATGTTACTGTTAGGTTTGTTTTTTAAAGCAAACTGAAGAATGTCCCCAGAAATTCTGTTTTCAAATGTCACCCTCAAAGGTAAGAGTAAATCTCTTTGTCAGCAAAGATTGCTCCCTTTCCTGCGTGTGTGTTGTATGTCCATACTTCCTGCAAGTCACAGAGAAAGCCATGGGCATACTGCTAGCAAATGCTACAACACACCAGAAACTCTATTCTTTCTGCACTAAACATAGAGGTGAAGGTTCAAATTTAAAGAGACAAGTGACTGCAAACGATGTGTGTGAGAGCATAAACAGGGTGGGGCGAAAGGATGTTTACAGCTGTTCGCATGGAAAATAATAAAGTAAGTACTAAGTACCAAGAATAAACTGAAGTTAGTGTACTCACATTTGTAAACCTCCTTTGCCCCACCCTGTATACATAAAGTAGTATAAGACCCTACCTCTACTTCTGCCCAAAACAGTTTAAAACTATAGTGAGCAGTGAGAAGGAGTCAGCCACGGGGCAAGGTGTCTTAGCTTTAATCAATCACTCTCTTTAGTTTATGACATTTGTTCAGATGACTTTAAAATGCGAACCTCAAAATTTTACCCATGTACTTCCCAACGTGTCTCCAGATGGGCTAAAATACTACTTCTGACCTAATAATTAAGAAAAACGTTTATGATGGATACGCATAAAGCTTTAACGTATCCAACTTAAAGTTGTACTTTTAGTTTGTCCACATGTTCGACAACGTCATTCCTTTCCGAGCACCTGCACCTGTTTCTGCTGCCCCCACACCAACAGGCTCCGAGACACTGGAGGTTAGGTGGGAGCTGCGGCCTTGACCGATGACACAGGAACCCATGGCCTGTGCCGTGTGCCAGTCCCCCTGCATCAAGAAGTCACCATGAAGTCCAAGAGCAGCATATTGTACAATCCAGGTCATCTAATCCTCTCCATCTTGCATTCCACATGTAGGGTGCCAAATCCTTTTCATAGCATATTCAGTTGGTGTGGTAATTAACAGAGGGATGAAGGAAAGACATGCATGCTGGGAAGTGTATGAGAGGAGATACACTGTGTACCAATCAGACCCTTTTGTTTGACACACACATGGGTTTCGGAATTAGCCATTAGTATGACAACTATTGCCACAGATTGCACTGTTCTGAGCAAATTACCTGTCCCTTTACAGCAGCAGAACTGAAGTGTGAAACTGACAAACCTATTTTTCAAATGAATTTGCAGAGCCTTCAGCCGAAAGTAAGTCAGAGGTAGGAGGAGTGTGGTTCACACAAGAGAGAAATAGATTTTCTGCTCTGACTGCTTACAAGAACTGGAGATGATCTATGAACTGATAACAACAGTATCTCTTACTTTCAGGGAAAATGTCTTGATGTTTCATTTACTGGGTTATCGGAATACACAGACTATTTGAATAGTATTCAAGAATCCACTTGTAAAAATACTGGTAATATTTCCTCCACCCTACCTACATTCAAATAATTCATGATGCAATGCTGAGGTTTGTAGCTACAATTTTAGTTTTAATGACAGCCATCATTTCATCCTTCCTTCTTAACATATCCATTCCTCCTATAGGACTTCCCATTTTTATTTTTCTGATTTTCATCTGTCTTCATGCTTATTGTGTTGCATATGCACTTAGTTCTTTGTAATGATAACATTCATAATATCCTTTTTTTCTCATGGTCTTAGATACAGAATAAATCTAAGCCTCTCAACAAAGACAAGGATTTTTAAAATCGGGCCCTGCTACTTCATGGAACACGAATGACTTGGTGACCTGATGCATAGCAAAATGCTTCAAAATATATTGAAAGCAATGCTTTGTGAAATTTGGATAACCATGATTAATGATTTTTAGGAAATTAGGATAAGACACCTTTACACAGAACACCTAACCTTCTCATATAACCCTGCTCTTAAATATCTTAGTTCTTGGGTACTTAGTTCTCTGGGCACATAATTACATTCTACATAAAACAATTATTAAAATTAATAGCAACAGGAAAAGTCTGTTTTTCCCATATTCACCTACTTTTACAAATCCAAGTGCCGTGCACTCCCATGAAATTCAAATCGTCGTTTTTCACACACTTCCAATATCGCCTAACCTGACACTGTCCGAGTGATACTTGTGCACTCACCAGTCTCATACATGTTCAAAATGAGGTGCTATCTCTTCCCCATCACGAGTAGCCCTCTCTAAAGCACTCTTGCTTCTTAAAGCGCGGTCTTCATATTTTAGTATCGGTCGCCCTCAGTCTTTACAGATCTTGATAGTGTATACGAGTGGTCGGCAAACTCATTAGTCAACAGAGCCAAATAGCAACAGTACAACGATTGAAATTTCTTTTGAGAGCCAAATTTTTTAAACTTAACTATATAGGTAGGTACATTGTGATTAACTTCATTAGGGTGCTCCTAAGCTGGCCTTTGCTAAAAACGTCCTCAATCTGATTGAGGTACGTTCGCTGAGGTCAACCCCTTCCAACTCTCCCATCCACACTCGTCTTGTTTACTTGTTCCAGACAGACGAGCGTGGATGGGAGAGCTGGAAGGGGTCGACCTCAGCAAACGTACCTCAAAACAATGTTCCTCCCCCGCGCCCAATCAGATTGAGGACGTTTTTAGCAA
>NW_006290034.1:3307099-3308007 GCF_000327345.1 Myotis davidii
TGGTGTATACTGATGAAAAACCTCCCCTTTTGGAGCCCACGTTCCCACTTAGAAAGGAGCAGAGTGTTAAAGGAGTGATGTAATCGATTTCAGCACCGTTTCCGCCTTGTCATGTCAGCACCCCAACTTGCCTCGGCCCAGCATCTTCATCATTATATTCAAAGACAATGTGTTGACTTTCCCACCCCAGAGCATTCTTGGCTTCCCTCCATTTTTTTTAAATGGTGTTAATTTTTTTCCTATATCCTCTTGGGTAAAATTCCATAGTTAATATGCAGAACATCTCAGTTTTGTAATCACTTCTTCTGAAAGGTTGCTGTTACCAGTGCTCCCTAAGGACCCTACAGATCCTGAGTCAGGAGGCACTGCCGTGCCAATCTCATTATTCCCGGCCCTCAGCCTTGCATCAATGACAGAATTGTGTATCTACTACGTATCCATGCAATCCATGAGTTTACAACAAGTTCACTTTAAGTTATGACAATGGCACACACACACAATTATACGCATATGTACAATTGCGTATGCTTTGACTACACACATGCTAATCTACGATACTTAAAACATTTATACTATATTAAGTTCTGTGACCGTGTCCGGCTACCCACATTGCTGAGATACTGCTGTGTTTCATTAGGCAGCCCTTCTGGGGGACCTATCCTTGTATGTTTCCTCTGAAGAGCTACAAGCCTCATGGCTCTGTAATCAGTACAAGACACTTCATATTATTAAAAGTGCTATCACAGGGAAGCACAACTTGCCCAGCATCCTTTGTGTCCTATTTAAGTCATTAATTAGTTTCCTTTTTAAAGGAACATTACAACAGGAGGGGAAAGGTAGGCACTCACTGATAGGGAGAATTTCTAAACTCTTAGGACTTTAGAGTTTCTTCTGCTTATACAAAAGTC
>NW_006290034.1:3308117-3319718 GCF_000327345.1 Myotis davidii
CTTATAAAAGCCGATGGCATTCTCATGCTATATTGAATAGTTTTCAGAAAATACGAACCTAAATAACTAAGCACCATGATAAACCCTAAGTACTTTCTACAGAAGAAAATCACACTGGAAAAGCAAAAAAGACAGATGATTAGTTAGGAAAGGCCAAGGGGTTAACTCAGTTCCTGACTGAACTGGGGCAAGGAGCCAGTCATCACACTGCAATGAGAGAACACAAACTCTTCATCCGCGGGCAGGAGGGGATCACACCCATCACGTGTGGCACTAATGGCCTCCATGCTCTCAAAGCGTATCCATCTTCCAAATGAACAGAAACTGCATTTGTAAGTAAATAAATACTGAGGGGCAAGTAGGGGTTTTCTTTTTTTGTTTTGTTCAACATTCAGCTTATTGTTTAACAAATACAACGTGCATTTTTTTCCACATCTGAATGGAATTCTTGTATCATCAGAGTTATAAGTTGATGGTATTCCAAATGACAACATAGAAATTTCCTTTGGATATCATAAGACATTCAATGATGTTGACTTATATGAATTATTTTATGAATTATGTTATGTATTGATGTCTATTAGAAAATGAATTCACTTAAGATTCAGAACTTAATAACCCTAACATAGACTTCAAAAAAAAAAAAGTCTAGACAGTGGCTCTATTAGCTTAGAGTTTGTCTCTTTCATCCTTTTCCACCATAAAGGGTAAAACAATTTCCATGTATGTCATTTTGAACTGATAAAACAAATTAGTGGAATGACTTTGGAGAAATGGATTTAGCAACATTTTACTTTTTATTCTCTCTTAGAAATATAGGAGAAAAATTCCAAATCTTTATTTGGTTATGTTGATTTTTCATTTAAAAATCAATATAGATCTTTACAAAAACAAAAAATTGAACTGCATATTCATGTATATGTTTGTATACATCCATATACACAGTCATACATTCATCTATGCCCATGTGGGAAGGTCACGGGAGGTGACCTCTGCCTCACAGACATCCTGGAAGGACCTGAGTGCTGCCTACAACCTAGGAATGGATTCTTCACATGTGCTGAGCCGAAGAAGAGACTGGATCAAGGCTAACAGCCTTACAGTGGCCCAAGCTAAATAGCCTGTGCTCTTGGTCCATAGAACTGGGTGAAAACCAATCTGGGTGGTTTATGATGCTAATTTGTGGTCCAATTGTTATGCAGCAATATGCCATCACCAGAAGGAATGTTCTAACAATGAGAGCAAATGGAGTAAGTCAATTCAGAAAGCGCATGGACACTCCTGAAAATGGTGAACAACTCCATCATTTAATTACTATTAAAAGGGTGCTATGGATATTTTGTTAAGTGTTTGTTATCATGAAAGTTTTAAGACTTTAAAAAAAAGTGAAACTAAGGCTTAGAGATCATCTTGTATCAAGTCTGTGCTACAGAGAGGACTGATCGATGCCTGTCATTAAGTAATATAGAACCATCAACACCAACATTTGTCTTCGTCACAGGGAAGAAGGATAGAAGCTTAACACATGGACTACAGTGAGTCATAACTCTTTTTTAAAAAGCGTTCTCTGAAAGTGCTGACAAAAAGGAAACCACAGGAAGGCACTCGTGGGTAAAGTGGGATATACTGTCCCCTAGGGGGCTGACCCCGGTTGGTTTCACATTTTCAATGTCTCCCCATAAACCACTTTGACTCACAGCGTAACTGATTGCTTCAGTCACCACAGTATCCTTACCAGCCCTCCCGTGCCTTATTGGTAACTAGAGGCCCAGTGCATGAAACTCATGCAGGGGTGGGGGTGGGGGCCCTCAACCCCCGCTGAAGTTGAAGTCAGGAAATTCAAGTCCTCCGCCTAGCTGTGCTGCCAGTTATTAGTGTAACTTTGACATTAACTCTTTGGGTCTCAGTTTACTCTTCTATGAAATGGCAGTTATAATGCCACCTCTCTCTGCTCTCCCTGTAGGATTCTTGTGAATTTTACATCAAATAATACACACAAAAACATTTAGAATAAATGATAACAAAAAAATCAATGAATCTCGAGTTATTAGTATTTCTATTTACTCTTAGCACATATAAATACTGGAAGTGGGTATCCCTGTTATTATGCTACAAGTAAAGACTGATACTTCCCCAACCCCTATCTTTATCCTGAGTTCTACACCTATACACTGTCCAACTATATACATCTTTTTAAAAATATATTTATTGATTTCAGAGAGGAAGGAAGAGAGAGAGAAACATCAATGATGAGAGAGAATCATTGATCAGTTGTCTCTTACATGCCCCACACTGGGGGTCAAGATAGCAACCTGGGCATGTGCCCTGAATCGAACCATGACCTCCTGGTTCATAGGTCGATGCTCAACCACTGAGCCATGCTGGCCGGGCTACTAGTACATCTTTACCTTACTGTCCCACAAGCATTTCAGGCTCAATTCACCTGAACTGAAACCCACTTTGTGGTACCTTCCTCCTGCTGGACCTGGACTAAGTCCCCGGAATCTGATCCTCTCCATTTGCAGTCTGTCCTATAACTGGAGCCCCATCTACTCATTTATTTGAGCCAGATAATCATCTTTGATTCATCCCTTCCATACCTCTCACATCTCTATTCTATTAAAGTTTTCTTAAGTCAATTTGCTGTAATGATTGCACTACTCTCTTTGAAACGACCTTGCCTCTCCATCTCCTTTAACACTTTCTATACATTGCAACCAGAGTCATCTTTCTTAACTTTTCTGACCCTATATATTCCCTGATGCACTTCCTCAGACTTCCCATGGTCTTTAAGATGAAATCCAGATGGCGCAGCACAATATAAAGGAAATATTCGTGATGTTAAAGCTTTCCCATTGTCACAGCTTTGCTGTGTTCTAGTCACACAAATATTGGAGGCGCCTAGAAATAGTTTAGTCTTCTGGGTCTATTGTCCATGTTTGCTCTGAATGAAATATTTTTTACCATGTTCCCCGTCCCCAACCCCCCATCTTTGAATATTTCATTAAGACTCAGCTCAGATACTATCTTTTTTTTGGAAAACAAATGCTTATTCTGTCCACTTACCTCTATCCCACTAACATTTGTTTGATTTCGTATCATTTCTACAGGTTCCCAAAGCACTTCTTTTAACTCTTACCCCTCTATATTGCAAGCATTGACCTCCAGCATTAATCTATGAGGTATTTGATTCCTAGAGACTTACCTTATTTATATTTGCATGTATCGTTGATTGAATTGAGTAAATACATGAGTTAAGGTCCCAAAGGGTGATGCAGCAAAAATCTGAATTTTGGTCACACCTATAAATTAAATCAAGGGGTGAGCAATCAGAGTACAATGCTAATTTCAACACAAAATATGTTATAAGCCTGTTTCATTGAATTAAACTATTTATGCATGTAAACAGAAAAAGGATTCTCCAGTATAGAGAAAAAATAAAGAGCAACTTTTGAAATTCTGTCTGCAGATAATTAATATTTTGGTGCGTAAATGGAAAAATCAATCCTATCAATAATCCAACCCTATCTTTGAACTTTATCTCCACTTATATGTTTAAGGCAACTCACACTTAGCATGAACATAGAAATAGTCTCCACTTTCTCTCAAAACAAACATATTCATTTATAATTTCTCCCAACTCAGGAAACGGCACCATGATTTATTTAATTGCTAAAGTAAAAATGCTAGCAATCTTATAGGCATCTTGTTTTCCTTTCACCCCCACACACAATTTCTATAAAAAATTATAGATCATGATCAGTATAATTTACCATGCTGTGGCTGGAGACAGACACAAAGATAAAATGACACTTGTAATTTCAAGATACTGGGTGCCATTAGTATAATAACGACTAAACCAGAGGAAGGGGTCATGTGCTCCAGAAACACAGAGAAAAAAAATTGGCAGGATTTGCCTTAACCGGTTTGGCTCAGTGGATAGAACGTCGGCCTGCGGACTGAAAGGTCCCAGGTTCGATTCCGGTCAAGGGCATGTACCTTGGTTGCGGGCACATCCCCAGTAGGAGGTGTGCAGGAAGCAGCTGATCAATGTTTCTATCTCATCGATGTTTCTCTCTATCCCTCTCCCTTCCTCTCTGTAAAAAAATTAAAATATAAAAGAAAAATTGGAAGGATTAGACCCATATGTAAATTGCTTTAGAATGAGTATAAGCTAGAGCAGTGGTTCTCAACTTCCTAATGCCACAACCCTTTAATACAGTTCCTCATGTTGTGGTGACCCCCAACCATAAAATTATTTTCGTTGCTACTTCATAACTGTAATGTTGCTACTGTTATGAACCATAATGTAAATATCTGATATGTGGGATGTATTTTCATTGTTACAAATTGAAAGCATAGTGATATAATTAAAGCATAGCATTAAACAATATGTAACTCTATGTGTTTTCCGATGGTCTTAGGCAACCCCTGTGAAAGGGTCGTTCGATCCCCAAATGGGTCGCGACCCACGGGTTGAGAACCACTGAGCTAGAGAATGTTAAAGTAATGAGAGTAAGAGTAAAATAAACTAAAGATGTAGGTCTTTTGCAATAGGTTTGATTTCATATCAATTTGGGGATTAGTCAATGCTAAGAAGCCATATAAAAGTGAAATAGGATACCAGTGTGGTTTTTAAAATATATACATTTTTTTATTGATTTCAGAGAGGAGGGGAGACGGAGAGAGAAACATCAATGATGGGAGAGAATCATTGATTGGCTGCCTCCTGCATTGGGATCAAGCCAGCAACCTGGGCATGTGCCCTGACTAGGAATTGAACAGTGACCTCCTGGTTCTTAGTTGACGCTTAATGACTGAGCCATGCCAGCCAGGCTGGATGCCAGTGGTTTTGAAGGTCTAGGTCACAACGATCAAAATTTTGAGCTGGACAACTCAAGTATTCTGACAATTGGAACAACCTAGGATGAACTGAATGTTCTGATTCAGAGGCTTTTAGGGGCCCAAGGGATGACTACTGTAGCCTCAGCTCTTCATGTCCCAGCGAGTAAAGAGGTTGGTAGAAGGTGTTATGAAATAAAATGCTTAATTAACAGTGATGATTTAGGCCCCAAATTTTTCAAGGTAACATTTGACTAAATGTCTGGCCTTCATACAGAGGAAGCATGGAGCTTATCAATTCATGGACTTTGTGTGTGCTGCTTACAAGGTCTTATACAGGCGATGTTTGAGGTTGCAGTGGATACACCATAAAGATTTAAGAGGGCAGGTATTCAAACAGCGCTTATTTCATAGGGCGGGCTATCGTATTTCAGGAAGGATTACCATATTATGGGAAAAGTAAGATTCCAATTTCTCAGAACATGAGCCCAAAGAAAATAACTGTTCAATTTTACAAAATAGACAATTTTTTTAAGAAAAATTTCAATTTTGGCAGAAAGCTTTCCAACTTCTTCCAGTGCCTTGGATCCTGTGTGTTAAATATTTTATGATGCATCCCAGCAATACATTCTTGCCAATTAACTGAGATCCCGGGTTGACAGGGTGTCAGCCGATACACAGTTCTTCAGATACATATTTGATAGCATAAGGCCAGCAGTTTCTGTAATATGGAGTTATTTGGGTCTACGAACGTTTACACTGGCAGTTTGCAGAAATGATATCATGGGTAATGGAACAGATTTTGCCCATACCATCTGTTATTATTCAGAGACTCTCATTTCACAAATGAAAAACTAATTGATAACAGCATCAATGCTAAGACGGCCGAAAGACATTTCTCCTCTGAACATGATGATTTAGCTGTTTTCTCCACAATGCATTTCTGATTACCTCAGCTATAGAATAAGACACAACGTGCTTACTCCCATTTCTTCCCTGAGCCTCATTTACCATTTGTCTTCTCTTAGCAAAAGGATATCACCAGCCAATCAACCTAATCGCTCACCGAGGAAATTTGCATCGTGGCAACGGAACCAAATGTCTTTCATTCCAATGACACAATAAGCAAGGTAATTGTCACAAAACATACCGAATGCAAGGAAAACGTACTCCAAATATTATTGGAGAAGACCCAGATTATATCTCCGAGTTACTGCCAAATTGATTTTTGCTATTTAATATTATTCCTCTGTCATAATAACTCCTTTCATCATTATCAACCTGATGAGCTCTGCGGCTGATTTGATTTCATTACTAAGCCAACCAAGTCACAGATGGATGGCTCATTTGGGAGCCAGGGTATCATGTCACTTCAATATCCCTGACTGTCCCGAGTTCTGCTCCGAATGCTGAGGGAGAATTAGCACCCAGAGACAGGGTGGTAGATGTTCAGTGAGTGGTTTTTTCAGTGAGTATATTTTATCTATGTATTTTATGTGGTGAGGTGTGCAATGTCCAAGTTGATAGAACCTGGATTCTATAATCAGACCCCCCTGCACACAAATTTTGGTTCTCTCACTCAATCCTTTTCTCCACATTACTTTTTACACAGACCCCTTCTCTAGGCTTTTGAATCTTGGTGTCTCTGTAAAATGGAGATACTGGTAGTCATTTCCATTTTCAGAGAGATACTTGACAATTAACTAGGATAAAGTGAAAAATATGTGGAGGGCGTTTCTTGCTAAAAGGATGACCCCAGCAGCACTGTGGCCAACAACCCGCTTCCCGGAGTCACACAGACACACCACACTCCACCAGGAATCGCACGCTTTTGCCCAAGCAGTGGATCCCATTCATCGTGTTTCCGCCTGTGTAAGAAGTAGTGGGGACGGAATTACAGAAAGAAGATGCACTGGGAGGGAGAGAAATGGAAGACACGCCAGTGTATCCAACTCATCTAACTCAGTTACTGGGGAAGCGGGAATATGATGGGTGATGTCTCTAACTGGTCTGCCTAGAGAAGGGGTCTGTGTAAAAAGTAACGTGGAGAAAAGGATTGAGAAAAGAACACCTGATGGCACGGCATGTAGGGTCTTGTGCAGTTGAAGCTGTATTTTCTGGGCAGCATGGATTCGTGATGCCTTCTGCAGTGAGTAATATTATGATGCAAAAACTAAGATGAGTGGCCAATTAGATTTCATCTTCCCCTCCTTAGAAGATGTGCAATTCTTCAGACCTCCGTCAAGGTCAAATGATGTTAAACATATAGTAAGCGTATATTAAACATGACAAATGAGTCCTAGGACCACTGTATATGGTACAGCTTTGTGGTCTTCTGATATATCCCCCTTAGAAGAATATAGCCTCCAGCAGGGTTAGACCCTTCCCGCATAGTAAACTTGTTTACTTCTTCCTGTCCCTGTTTTATCTTATCCGAACATATAAAGCTGCAACTTCCAAGTCATTAGGAATAGAGATTGTGTCCTGCACTTGAATATCCTTCATGTGAATTGCCCTCCGGAGGAGGAACTTAATGATCACAGTAACAGACTGATCTCCACATGCCTGAAGCTCCCGCCTGAAGGTCGTCTTGCAAGCAGTCACAAGAGGCAGAGGCACAGGCTCTGCTCCAGCTCAGGTGAGCTCCTTGGGAGGCGGCTCCCCCGCATGAATCTGACCCTGGGTCTCCTTTCCTCTCTGGTTTTACTTGGAATTTAGTGCTGCTGCAGACACCAACAGAGGGAAGTGTGGACATAAACAACCCTGCTTCCAAGAGAAACTACACCAAGGTTTCTGGACTGAGCTAGAAACTGCCTTTCTGATTTTAACCTAGCGAGGAGCTGAGCAGTGTGACTGCCCTCACCTCCGGAGTCCTGCTCCCTCTGCAGGGAGTGCAGGAGCACAGACCTGCTGAGCGGAGGCCTGGGGCTAGTGCCTGTGGAAAGCGAACTGCTCCTCCCAGCTCCTCGGAAGATGCAGTTACATACTCTGACACAGCACACTTTCTTCTCATTGTACAAAGAACAATTAGTTGCCAGGTAGCCTATTTTTAAAAATCTTTCTAATAATATGGGTTTATTAACCATCATCTAACTCAGTTAAGTAGGAGGACTAGTCCCTTAGTGAAGTGATTAAAAAGAAATATGGGCACACGGGGAGAAGAACAGCAGGCGAGAATCATCAGGAGAAACCAAATTTTACCGAAAAGTTTCGGACACTACCCCAAGGCAGGCTGTGCAATGGCCTAGGACAGGTTAGTTTGCTTTTGTAGGACAAGGAGCTTTGGTCAAATACTCGCTTAATCTATACAATGACCTCACTTGGAAAATCATTCAAAAGAATTCCCCCATAAGCTCTGATAGCCAGTCAGGGTCTGTATGAGTCCCTGCCTGATTTGCAATCATCTCCTGAATGATCACGTGAGTCCGTCATCCATCCTCTTAGCTCTAGGAGCCTTGGAGGAAACAGTTTGCTTTTTCCAGTGCGTGGTTAGTAAGAAACAGCTGTTGAATGGGTGTTGAATGAGATGAGCTGGAGAGAGGCATCAGACAGCGTGTAACTGAAATGTAAGTAATGGAAGTGTAACAAAAAACCACTGGTGAGGCTTTCATCACTTCGGTGAAGGGCCGAGTCTCACCTTCCACTGCTCCCTATACTTCTGCATAGAAGCCTTCGCCCACCCCCTCGGGCTCTCATAGGAAACATCTGGGATGTCAGAACAACGACCCGAGGTTAGAGCGCTGCGACATTTTTGGGCCCTTCAAGTTCTGAGAAGCACAATAATTACATTAGCTGGGAGTCTCACCTCCCATAGCCATGCCACTTCATCACACGCGCAGTGGCGACCTCTAAAGTGCGCAGGCCTGGGATGAAAGGGGTGGGCTCACATGATGCCTTTAGGACACAGACACATGGCTGAGAGTTCAAACCGAGGTAATCCGAACAGATAATTTTGTTTGAGTTTTCTCTTAAGCTAGCATGAAAAGTGTAGATGGGGTTTTCTACATAGATTGCAAATGCTCAAAACATCGATTTAAAGGCTCTCGTTGGATAAGCATACTTTATTTGAGGGCTGAAAACTTTCTAATACCATTTTGAAATACTGCATATTTTCTGTAGCTGAATCTATGAGAATTATTTTTATAGTGAAGTCAGAAATGGAGAATTGTAAGTACTTCCAAATGAAATCCCTCAAGCTTTCAATGCAAAAGCTGCTGTTCTGAAATAGCTGGAGAACAGTATTTCTGAAATTTTGTTGAACCGATTAGAAGAACCTTATTTAATTAATTTTATTCAGGCATTTTATTAGTAATCATAATATGTGTTTTGAATGGCAAGTATATTGAGCATATAAAAATACTAGGGGCCTAGTGCACAAATTCATGCACCTTGAAAGGAACTGTGGCAAGTGAGACTGCGGTGGGCACAGGGGTGGGTCTCGGCCCATCCTCCACACCTTCACCTGGCCCCTCCTGTCCCCTGTCTGGCCACAGCCCTGCTCCAGGTCCCGCTTGCTCCCATGCACTGATGGTGCCAGCCCAGCTTGTACCTGCGGCTGGTGTGGAGCAACTGGGGCGGTGCCAGTAGTGGGTGCAAGCGGGGCTGGTGTCGTCAGTGGGTGTGAGTGGTGGCTGCTGCCCCGATCACCCTTCAAGGAGCAGGGGAAGGTGGAGAAGTCCTCATGGGCGACCAGGGCCAGCAGCTGCCGCTTGCACCCACTGACGGCGCCAAGCGATTGTATTTGTTGAAGTTATCTTACTCTGGTGATATGGGCTAACAATTTTGAAATTATTATATATATGTACTGGAATTAAACAAATGACATGAAGGGATGGCAGTTGTTGGGAGCCAGGTTTCTCACCACTGAAGTGGGAAGTTGGATACAAGCAAGGGTAGAAAACTAGACTGAGCCCCATGTTAATGCATTAGAGTTGATGAGAGTATGAATTCATAGTTAGCTTAATGCAGACACAAATACATATAGAAATATTTACAGATATTTATATGTATGTTTGTATATACATACATATACATATCCACACACACACACACACACACACATATATACAAATGTCAGGTGGTCATAATAATCTGGCCATTCAATGTATATACATAGGTAAGTATACATGTATACTTTCATGCTCTTTCAGTTGAAATGATCTAAAAAAATACACTCCAGTAGCAAGCAGTACACAAACATACATAAACAAATAAAATAAAAATTATAATGAATGTGGGTATGTCAATTGGACATAGGAGACAAGAAGAGCTCCCGATGGACAAAGTTGGAGAAGTTTATGCACCAAATTAAAAACTACTGGAATATGACCCAACATATAAATATCCATGGTTCTACCTGATATAAATAAATGATCAGTTAAAAAATAAGTGGCTAATAGACAAATCTCTGTGCAGAAGAATTCTACATAATTTATGTAGACTCTCCAACCTCAAGGAAATGAAGAATAAGTCTTCAACCATAGTCACTTCCTTCCAAATATAGAGTATAGAAAGGAGGAAAAAAAGAGTATATAAACAGAGGAGAAATCTGACAAACTCTACCTTAACCACACAATCAAAGTCAACATCAACATAAATTACATGCATGCTTGGACTCTTGATAAGACACAGTCTTCTTCCCCAACACCCACAACTCCAGTCAAACCAAGAGAAAACCATCAAACAATTACCAATTGATGGGGATTCTATAAAATACCCGACTAGGTTTCAAAATTGTCAAAATCATCAAAAAACAAAAAAAGTCTGAGAAAATGTCAGAGCCAAGAGAAGCCTAAGGAAACTTACCAACTAAGTATGATAGTTTGGATAGAATCCTGGACAAGAAAATGACAACTGGTTGAAAACTAAGGGCATCTGAATAAAGTTAATGATACTGCACTATTATTAATTCATTAATTGTGACAAATTACCAAACTAATGTAATATGCTGATATAGGAAAAACAGGATGTGGGGTTTATTTCATTGGGTTCTAAAGGGACTTCTGGGGATAATGCTGTTCTCTATCTTGATGGTGGCAGTGGAAGGACCACTGTAAACATCTGTTAAAACTAATCAGTGAATTTTGTATGTAAACGTACCTCAATGAAGTTGCTAAAGAAAAACTTTACAAAACAGAATAGTCAAGCCATAAAGTGATAATAGTCATTAGCTACCCATTAAGCAATCTGGTAAGTCCTGAGTTATTGACCAAAAATATTCCTGCTCACAGGTGCTGCTGAAACTCTTTTCCATGACTGTTCCCAGTGAACTGGAGTATAATTTAACACCAGACGAAAGCTTATGGAATAAGGGATCCTCTGCTATCCATTTGGTATGTCTACTGTTCATCAATCTCTCATTTCCAGGAATTAGCCTTCCCATATGATCAGATATCTAGTACTAGGTCCCTATTTCCAGGGATGGGCCAAAGTAGACTTAGAGTTGTAAACACAGAGTTTATTTTTATATTATTAACTAGGGGCCCAGTGCACAAAATTCGTGCACTGGGTGGGGGTGAGGGGGAGTGTCCCTCAGCCCAGCCTGCCCCCTCTCACATACTGGGAGCCCTCAGGCATTGACCCCCATCAATCTCCAATCGCAGGATCGGCCCCTTGCCCAGGCCTGACGCCTCTGCCAGAGGCGTCAGGCCTGGGCAGGGGACCCTCATTTCCCCCCATCACTGGTTCTGCCCCCAGCCCAGGCCTGATGCCTCTGGCCCAGGCGTCAGGCCTGGGCAGGGGACCCCCAGACCCCTCTGA
>NW_006290034.1:3320479-3325505 GCF_000327345.1 Myotis davidii
ACTACTGTTATTACTATGTACCTATTTTTGCCCAGCCCTATATCTGATTTTTAAAAACATATATAAAGGCTTAACCAATGATCAAAATATAACTGCCTCAGCTTACTATATTTTCAGCAATAAGATAAATGACTTAAAGTTAAACATTCATTGGGTGTTTGTATATGTATTTGTACTTTGATGGTGCTCCCGGTAATAGTATATCTTATACCTTCAGAAAAAGACGAGGTCAAAAAATCTCACTGCTAGTTGGGGCATATTCACATGGTATGCAAAGAGGTATTACTGTTTTAAACTGATGTTTACATTTCTGTATAATGAACTGTGTGGAAAATAAATGATGCATGCCTTTTACTTAGCTCCAAAAATTAATGTAAATTAATTATTTATCGCCACACACGTGAGAATGAAACCATTTGTACTATATTAATATGTTTTTTCAATAAAAAGCTCTTTCTATGTATTGCATAGAAATATTTTCCAAGTAATCTGTCTAGTTAAATATGTTCCCATGAGCTTAAGTAAAAATGTCTAGTTCGTATTCATGAGAAGAAATGAATCTCCTTAATAGAGTTAACTGGTTGCAATATATGACTGCAATTCAAAAAGGCACAGTGCTTTACTTATATACACATGCCAGTAATTATACAGAGAAATTGTATATAAACAAGTTGAACACTAGAACATGACATGAAATAATATTTAATTGAATCATGATGATGAAGCATGATGTCGGTGAGCTGTATTCAGCGAAGTTTGAAAGCAATTTGTCTTAACAGTAAAAAGACTACTTTGAAGATACCCTAAAATATTTTTCTAAAATGAGCCTGTTAGTAATAAACTGATTATTTAAAGTTATGCAAGTGAACTAATTATGGAAGAGAATATCAGGACATTAAGTTGGTATCAGTGGTTCTCAACCTTCCTAATGCCACGACCCTTTAATACAGTTCCTCATGTGGTGGTGACCCCCAACCATAAAATTATTTTCGTTGCTACTTCATAACTGCAATTTTTCTACTGTTATGAATCGTTATGTAAATATCTGATATGCAGGATGTATTTTCATTGTTCGCGACCCACAGGTTGAGAACTGCTGGCTAGAGACATATGCCTTCTGCTGCCCAAACTGAAAGGACAAATTGAAATTTCAGTCCCCAAGGAAAACGGGACTACCGTGGCACAAGAGTCAACCATAGCAAGACCCTTCCCAAACAGTCACAGAAACACACACAGAAACAGAGGGCTCTTGGCCTCTTTTTTTTTTTTTAATACATTTTATTGATTTTTTTACAGAGAGGAGGGGAGAGGGATAGAGAGTTAGGAACATCGATGAGAGAGAAACATCAATCAGCTGCCTCCTGCACACCCCCCACTGGGGGTGTACCTGCAACCAAGGTACATGCCCTTGACTGGAATAGAACCGGGGACCCTTGAGTCCGCAGGCCGACGCTCTATCCACTGAGCCAAACCGGTTAGGGCTCATCTTTCTTTAATTAACTAAGAACAATGTCCCTGAGAGAAACGTATTGACTAAACATGCCCCAAAGTCTTCCCAAGTCAATTCTCTTAGGATGCTAACGTACCAGAGCAAGATTGGATCAACGCACCCATGTGCCTGTCCAATCATTAATGCTAATGATTACAGTGAAAACTCTAATTCGTGTGCTGTGCCTAAGCTGTCCTCTCAAACTTGCTCATTGAAATAATATCCCCCAATCTGCTTCGAAACTGAAATACGGCAGAGGGTCAACACATAGCTAACGTGATACCAACAGGTTACCTATCCGAGAAAATGCTGTATTTCCAAATACTATATGTCAAATATTTCTGAGACGAGAATTTGGGAACAAAGCGTATATTTTTAATACACAGAATCGCATAAAAATGGCCACAGACAATGGCATGTCTTTGCATTTTATACAGCTTTCATAGTGCATATAAATCAAATGGTGAATGCAATTCTAGAAAAAAAAGGTGCTCCACAAATTGTTTAAGAAGATTTTGGATAAAAAAGACTTACGTATGCTAACATTTCTGGTGCTACCAATCCACTAAAAAGTTGAACACTGTGAATTTTAATCCAATGTTTTAAAATTCAATAAGATGACTGGAAATTTGGGACCAAAAAAAAAACCACAATGAAAACCTTTAGAGGTTTTTGCTATAAGCAGTGATCATGTACCTGGTTGAGTCAAGGTTATTTTCCTTCAAAATATGTGATACAAAAACACAGAGATTTCTGATTTCATGTCTCTGTTGAAGACTATGTGTCCTCTTTCCTAAGGGTACTAAATGCTTGTAAAATAAGCTGGTGAAGAAAGAATATAGATATGCCCTGGAGAAATACAAGTTATACATCATGGTGATAATGTTTAGCATATGCAGTAAGAGAAAATACATTGTCGTATATCATGAAGTCTACAGTCTCTAAAACATATCTGATGTGTCTAATAATAATAAATGCTTGCAATTATAGTTGTAAATTGTCACAGGTTTCTAATATGCATCATAATTTAAGACATTTTAAAATGTAAAGAGAAAATGTGCATCTTAGAATTGACCAATACAGTTTTTGAATTACAAATAAAGAAACATGAGGGTCATTGGGCACATGAGCCCCAAATATCTAAGTAGCATATTTGTGTTCCTTTTTCTTATTTTCTCTTAACACAAATTCACTGCGTTGATGCCAAAGTTGCTAAGTGCTGTGGGCTGAATAGTGTACCCAAAGATTTTGAAGTTCTAGGCTCCCAGTACCTGTGTGACCTGGTGCTGAAATAGGGTCTTTGCAGATGATCAACTGAAGGTGAGCTCATTAGGATGGGCCATGATCCAATATAACGGTGTCCTCTAAGAAGTGGGAATTTGGACAAAGAAACATGCACACAGGCAGAATGCTATGTGAACATGAAGGCAGAGATCGGCGTGATGTATTTGCATGTCAAGCAATGCCAAAGATCGCTGGCCAACTACCAAAGCTAGATATGGAACATACCTTTCTAGGCATGGGACAAATTCTTCCACTCAGCTCTCAGAAGGAACCAACCCTGCAGGCACTCGGATTTCACATTTCTATCCTTCCCAACTGTGAGACAACAGGCTGAGACGCTTTGTTCTGGCGGTCCTGGAAATGAACACAGGAAGACAACTTAGTAATACTCTAGTGAAACATTGTTGATCTTCTTGTTGAAGTGTCAGTAACAACAATTACAGCCTTTTTCTTATTACTCTTCAGTTAAGCAAATCATTTGATCAGAAACACAATATTTCCAGCATTTTTATATACTGCCTACTATTGACTTTTACTCTCCTCTTGGAGTAACCTTACGTATTTAAAAATTATGAATAAAGTGTCAGAGAAAGGAATGAAATAGCTACTACTCCTAAGCAGCCAAATAACACAAATCTAAAGTCATAAATTTCCTTGAAGTGACTAACACTTGTCCTAGTGAAAATTTCCAGAGATGCCTCATGTTGCAAGTAGACCAACCTTACTTCTTTGAATACCTATGTCTCTCTCTGTGCACATCTACCCGAATGTGTGTGACCATGTGTTTGTGTTTACTGAAGTAGGCAAGGAGGGCTCAATTTTTACATTTCCTTCTCCCACTGCGTCTTTGTGTTTCAGTTTGGTTTTGGTAAGCTATCCAGGGCCTACTTTTCAGACTTTCATTAGAGTTAACTTTAAAAATTTTTTTTCATGTTGATTAGTCAGTACTAGATGCCTTGTGCTCCTTAAAAGAACAGCTGCGGCTTAGCCATCGTTTTTATCTGTTTATAGGTAGAGGACAAAGGGGAGGATGTTCCCTCTACCCTCTCAGACTCTGAAGGAGAGGAAAAATAATTTTCCTTCTACCCTACCCAGTTTTTGGCTGAGACCCCTCTAATAAAAGCTAGGTTACTAGAGAAAAACTAACAGAAGTGTATTAACATGGCTACTTCGTGTGTATATGGGAGACCCAGAGAAAAATAAGCAACTCAAAGCAATGGCTTAGAATTCCAGCTTTCTAGCAGGGTCAGCAAAGAACAATGCATTTGTGGCCAAATGACAGGACCCAGGGAAGCAGTTTTAGGCTTGCAAGGACTGAGATAAAGGCCAGTAAGTAAAGCCTTTCTTTTTTATAAATTGATTTTAGAGAGAGGTGGGAACGAAGGAGGGAGGAAGGAAAAGGGGGGGGGGAGACGCTGATTTGTTGTTCCACTTATTCATGCACTCATTGGTTGCTTCTTATATGTTTCCACAACCTTGTCATATGGGGACCTCTAACCAAATGAGATGGGATGTAGGCAATTTAAGGGAGAGTAAATACATTTCATTTTTGCTTTTTTATTGAATTCATTGGGGTGAAGTTGGGTAATAAAATTACACAGGCTTCAGGGGTGCAGGTCTATAATACATCATCTGGGTATTGTGTGCCGCACCAGCACAGCCATGGGGTCGGTGAAGGATTCCACAAAGACAGACAAGAGACTAAAGCTGGTCTGGGTGGGACGCCGCCCTCTCTGATGGGGAGACAGCACCACCGCCTGCAAGCCCAGTCTTTATTTTACAGCCAGATTCCAGAGTAAGGGGTGCTAAGGATGTTTACAACAGTGGTTCTCAACCTTGGCTGCACATTAGAATCACCTGGGAATCTTAAAATCCTCCATCCGAACACGGCAGCCCCCTCCGCGGTACTGCATTGTGTCCTCTGCACCCCAAGTCAAGTCTCCTTCCATCACCACTTATCTCCTCTACCCTCTCCTACCCCCGCCCGCCCCCTTCTGCCCTGGGAATCACCATGCTATTGTCAGGGTCTAGGAGTTGCTGCTTTTCCTTTATTTCCCTTCTCACCCAGGCCTGCAAGCCCACCCTCCCCCTGTCCGTCTGTTCTCTGAACCCGAGTCTGTTTCTACTTTGTCCGCTAGTTTACAGGGGTCGCCGGGTTCCCTGGGGAGTGACATCCCAGGACGCTGGTGGGAAACCTGCGGGCCTTCCTGAGGCCGCCCCCCACCCCTCGGCGCACTGTGCCCACTCGGTCCA
>NW_006290034.1:3325619-3326024 GCF_000327345.1 Myotis davidii
TCAGGAGCCCGAGGAGGGACAGCCGTCCCAGGGGCCAGGGGGCGCGCCCATGTTCTCGGGGGTCTTACCTCCTTGTCCAGGACCCTGCGGGCTCCTGTGGCACCTGCACCTGCGGCGCCCTCGTGCTTCATCCGGGCAGCTCTACGTCCCCTACGTCACCTACGTCCTCACGTCCCCACGTCCTGTCCTGGGGGCGTGGCCACGGCGCAGGTGCATGTTATCGCGGGAAGTTCGTGCCCTCGCGCCGCCGCCCTGCAAACTCGAAGCTGCCATGCGCGGGTCAGGTGGTTGGCGCGGAGACAGCAGTTGGGACACAGGTCACAGGTGGGTGCAGCAGGGCCCCGCAGGGTGACCGGGAGGAGGACTGCGGCGGGGGCGGGAGCTCAGGGTGGGGGGCAGTATGGA
>NW_006290034.1:3326411-3350497 GCF_000327345.1 Myotis davidii
GGACCTGACCCTGGGTCAGGCCACCCTGGGGCCCACCCTTAGGGGAACGGGGCCGCTGTCCCTCCCCCAGCTCCAGAGCCAAAACGTGGGCTCAGGGAGCAAGGAGAGCTGCCCAGGGAGCACACCAAGCCCACTTCTGGGGAGCTGTCCCTGCTTGGAGCAGAGTTTGGGGAAGTTCAGGCCTAAGGATGCTGATAACAAAAGGGAGGGGAGTTTGACGTGAGCCGTCAGGTGAAGCCGGTAGAGCCGAGAGAGCAAGGAGCTGAGCCACAAGCCCCCCGGTTTGGCAGAGAGAACCGGGGAGAGAGACAGCAACGCAGCAGCCCCTGTGGCCAGCGCCGACGTGGACCTCGGAATGCCCAGGCGAAGGCACCAAAGACGAATTCACGTCCAAGAGACCGGCCGCTCGGCTGGCGATGAATGGAGCCGAACAGTTGGATGTGGTCCCAGCAGAAGCCGACAGTCATGGCCAAGGGCCAGGCAGAGCAGAGCGCTCTGGCCTGCAGGGGTCAGGCCTCAGAGGCTCTGCACTGTGGGAAAACAGACGTCAGTAAAGCCGTCCTTCTGCATCAACACAGAACCGACAGCTACCCCAGGGAGGGGGGTCAGTTGCCAAAGTCTGATGCCTTCGTTGCCACTATTCCTCTGAGCCCTGGACGCCCCCTGCCGCTGGACTCACAGCCCCTGGAGGATGACACTGTCACCCTGACATACCATGGCTTTCATTCCGAATAATGTCTGCACCCAGCTTTACCTACCGACACCCTGGAGGTATCGGAGTGAGTCCAACAGGGTTTAAATGCTTATCTGTAATATGTGTAAAATGTCTGTTTCCCAAGTGATCAAAGAAAAATGTATCCATCTGAGGGTGAAGATAGAGCAACACATTATATTAACCATTATTCTCTGATTTCAACATAACAAGTTCTGTCCAAGCACTGTTGGTGATGGAACATGTCTCCTTTCATAAAAAATGTAATTTAAGTGGAGGCTGGTGTGTCTGAGTGGTTGGGTGTCATCCAGTGCCTGCAGGAGGCAGCTGACCAATGTTTCACTTTTCACACAATGTTTCTTTCTCTCTCAAAAAACCCCAAAATCAACAATAAAAATAATTTTAAAAATAATGATTTCAGCATTTAATTACAACACCGGAAAATGTTTGTAGCTATCACATAATATAGCACAAGGATCTCAAGTCGGTACAAACTAATTCAGAGAAGAATTTAAAAACACAACTGGACAGGTTGTATTTGTATTCAGTATCTCAATACTGGAGGACATTTCTGAAAGCAGGGGACAGTGACTGCATACTGAAACTATAATTTGTAGCCTTAAGAGAATTGGGAGTATTTTAAAATATCAAATCTTTGGGGGATCTTTTATTTTTTAACATTTTTGAAGTTCTTTCTCCAGGCACCAATACCAAAGGATAAAGAAACACAGTTCAAATGACAGCCACTTCACAGAGCTTTGTAAAACTTGTGAAATAAAACATTTCAAAAGAAAGAAAAACTCAAGTTATCCCACAAGCATATACCAGTGGGGTCCTGTTGTTATTTTTGCTGTTTCTTCAAGTGAGAAGTTTCAGAAGAGAACCTGAATGGAAATGGGGTGCTAGTTTAGTTACAATGCTAGGGGCTTTATAATAAAAATTAAACGGGATTAGAATTTTAAATACAACCTCTAAGGCTATGAAGCAAATGTATGTGTTACTAAAATAGAAGCTATAAAATGGTTAGTAGTAACTATTTCATTCAGAATTCAAACACTATTTTACCCCATGTATGTCTTTTCATCTTACTAACCTGGGATGAATAAGATAGCTTGAGGGTTGTTTTGTTTTGTTACATATATATTTTTTCATATACAGTTTTTTGATAATTTTTTTACTAAGTACCATCATATGTATCCCATAGAAACATATAAACTTTTGATTAAATGTTAATCATTTTTTCTAGAAATTAATGAAAGCATTAAGACCCTTATTCCCAGAATTGTAGTAAAACAGAAAATTAAGTCTCAGCACATTTAAAGGGGACATTGATTAGTTCATTTTACAAAAGTAAAAAATGTCTTCAATATTGTCATTTACAAGTTGAATTTTTATTCCCATTGTGAGTTTTCACTTATTAAATACCCTTACCTCTCAGACTGTTTGGTTTTCTGATAAACATGCCTTTATGAATTAATTATCATTTGGAAGTCTCAAATGAATAAAAAGGGAGATAATTATTCCATTTTCAACTGTAACCTATTATGTATTTATAGCAAATGCCTAGTAGATTTCAATTTAAACTAATCCTAACTATTGATAAAAAGATGTGTTCAGTTCCTTGTAATGTTGGCTTAGTTTGATGTCAAAAGTACAAAGACAGCGAATTCTCAAGCCTTAACAAACCAGAAAGGGATAAACAGCCTTTGAAATAGTTTTCAGAAGCCAGAAGGACACCTCTATAACCTTGCACTACATACTTGACTTGCATAGCAAACACTGAGTAGAAAGATTTGACTTCCGCTGTTTCAGTTCAGTTGTCCTACAATAATAGCTCTCACTATCATTGATATGAAAAGACTCCCAAAGTGAATCTCACAACAGAATCACCTTTTAAAAATGATGGTACATGCTCTCTATCATGGGTTTTTCATAGGGCCAGACTACCTACCTTTGTTGTTTACCAAGAACAAGTTTGAAAATACTTTGTTTTTGGAAGTAACAATATAGAACAGGTGCCCACCATGTGTAGGTAGGTGCTCGAATGAACGAAGACAGGTGTTAGAAAAATCGTAATTTTCATGCCTCACTTTTTTGCCAGTTTTATTGAGATATGATTGGCATATAACATTGTGTAAGTTTAAGGGGCACAACTAAATGATTTGATATATGTACATATTACCAAAGAATTACCACAAGATGTTTAAATAACATCCATCACCTCTCCTAGTTACAAGTTTTTTTCTTGTGATGAGAAATTTAAGATCTACTCTCTTAGTAACTGTCAATATACAACACAGTATTGTTACCTAGATCCATCATGTTATAAATTATATCCCCAGAACTGATTATCTTATAATTGAAAGTTTGGACCTTTTGACCGCTTCACCAAATACTGCCCCCACTTTCTTACCCTCCTACCTCTGGCAACCACAAGTCTGACCTTTGTTCCTATGACCTTGTTGCTGTTGAGTCCACATGTGTGTGAAATAATGCAGTATTTGTCTTTCTCTGATTTGTTTAACTTAGCATAATGCTCTCAAATCTGCGTGTAAATAATGCTGCAATGAACATTGGATGCACATATCTCTTTGGGACATTGATTTTCTTGCCTTTATACCCCAAGTGGGCTTGTTGGATCATAAGGTAGTTCTGTTTTTTGAAGAGACTTGAATTCAAATTGATGGGGGCTGTGATGAACAAGAGAATGCAAATGAATCCATCCCTCTGTCAACCGGTGGCCACGTGGACCAGTGTTGACATATTTTTCTTCTTATTTATTTATTTTTCATGCAGAGAGAGACTGGATTTCTGGACTTTTATGTGTGATCTGTGAATTCTTCAATTCTCAAGTGGAGGCTCACATTTTAACAGTTTTTCATGGCATGGCATACAAACCCATTCAAGGGCTGAGTCGCTACCATGGATTTCCAATTCATAATCCCTGGATTTCACACTTCAGAGAGAAAGAGGCTCCTTTTTAACCAGAGTTTGGGGGAGAAAAGCCGTCAAGGAATGTACAACACTCTAATGTGGGGTGCTGATAGTGGGGGAGGCTGTGTGTCTGGGAAGGTGCAGTGAGAGGTAATATATGGGCACTTTGTACTTCTCTCTCAATTTTGCTGCAATCCTAAAATGGCTGTAAAAATAAAGTGTATGTTTAAAAATCATCAATAAATTAATAACTAATTTAAAAATACAGAATCCCTAATAATAATAAATCAACATCACAAAATGTCTTTCAGTATGGAACCATTCCGATACTCTACAAACTAATACTCAAGTAATGAGGTCCCCAAAAGTACTGATAAATAAGATAAGGTCAGTCCCAGTTAATAAGTTAGTCCAGTATTTGTTTCTTCTTTCCTTCCATCTTTTTCTTCAATTCATCTCTTTCTTAACATGTGTTTTGCCGTTGTGCTGCATAGCTGTTTCAGGCCTTCTGGCACTGCTTTAAATGGTACGTGACAGACAGTCTGTCTTTCTTGAAATATTGCCATAAATACAGACCTGTCTGGGATCTACTCCCACCAGTCCAGATCATCTTCCAAAGTGACACTTTGCTAAACCCAAGAAAAACAGACAAGACCTGAAAAATAACTTTGTGTTAAAAAGGATGTATACTCCTATGTGGTATTTATTAGACTCAGTATACCTCTTGCCATTTTAACAGGAAAATAGAATGATAATTAAAATCCTACTTGGTGAATTTATTTTCCCTTTGGCAATAGGACCAAAATATTTTAAAAAGCATTTTCTCATGAAGGGCTATAAATAAGATTTAAAAAAAAAATCTCAGTATTTTAAATTCATCTGAGACTGTTCTAGTTAAAGAAATTAGTTCATCGTGGTTCTGCATGATCACTTTCTTACACAATAATTTTTAAGAAATATGATTCCTAGTTTTCCAGCATAAATTATTTGTACTCATTTCATTACTTGCTACCTTTGGTAGATGACATATCTCAATAAATCAATAGTTATGTAGCTCTAAAATTTCTAATGTTCTGATTGCATGTACATGATTGATATATTCTGATTTATCTATAATATTGAAATATAAAATATGTTGATTAGATATGTTTTATTAAAATAAGACTAGAAATATTAATAAGGATGGTTAAGTAAATGCATTTGGAAAGCATGCTCACTGACATTTAAGAAGAATGTTTCCTAATATAAACGCCAATAGCAGAGAATTTTAAATGCCTTTTTGTAAAGCATCATTAATAATCTGAGCTTCAGTTTCTTTTCACCTCTTGGATTCATGCTTTCCATTGAGAGTACAGAGTTGATTTGAGAAAGCAAGAGTTAATCCAAGCCTTGAGTATACAGGTCTGTTTTATTGTTTTTATCTTTTGTTATGTAAAAACCAAACATCTTGTAAAATCAGGGGAGGATAGGAGTCCCTACATAAAGTTTTACTGGGAGTATTAAATATTACCTGACCAAGTTTGATACATAAATTAGAAGCTATGATTTAACCCTCAAACAATTTCATTTTAGCCACCCTCTCGAGACTTTTTCCAGGAAATAATGCAGTAAATAACCACAAACACAAGCTTTAGGCTTGTTTTCTAGGTGGTTCATCAGAGTGTTACATATGAATGAAAATTCTGGAGGAAAAAATACTGAACAATGTGGAAATATGTTTGACTAAAATACTGCATATATAAAAATTACATATTAGATAGGAATCAAATTTTGGTTAATATTTAATGATAAGTAAAATATTGATGAACAAATCAGATGAAAATGCAAACTATAATGCTATCTATAATTCACCTATTTTCAATTACATAAAGATGACTGTACATAAGCATACAGACACATACATGTGCAGATACATGTATACATCCATACACTGATGAAAAAATTCTTGGAAATAAATATGCAAAATGTTAATAGCAGGACCAAGGTTGTTTTTAAATTAACTATAAAATGCCCATGTATTAAGTACTCAACATAGCCAGTGAATAGTTCCACAATGTTTATAAATCTCCATCTTCTCTTTTCCTGTAGCTCAATTTAAAATACTTATTTAGATATTTGTAAAGGATGCATGAAAAAAAATGCTGATAGTTGTAAATGCTTGTAGTGTACAATCATGCCATTAGCCTATAAATAGAGGTTAAAGAAACATTGTTAAACATGAACTATAATAAGTCTTATGTGGTGGCAAGTTTTAATTTCAATGTGAGCCATCCACTGCTTGGATTCAGTGTTTAGGGGAAAATTATATAGAGCTGGCTTGTCAGAAGTAGAAATAAATTGATGGAGAAATCCATAGAGTACTTAATATAAAGAATGTATGAACGGAGGCACAAACAAAAATGCTGACCTTGGTGGGAGCCCTGATTCTGAGACTAGACTGTACCTTTTGTACTTGAAGGTATGCCTGGGACCAGAGGATGGGCTGTAATGCAGCTCATCAGCACATCAGGAGGCACCCTTGGCAAGAACTGGCGTCCTGAGTTGTTACAGAGAAGATGTCAGGTAAGATGAAGTCCAGAAATCGATGGCTGCCCTGAATTATTTGTGACATATGAAGCATTCGGATATCCACACTTTATAATTTCATACTTTTTTCAGTTTGTTTCTTATTTTCAATTATGTGGTTGCTTGATCTAAAATAAGGTACAGTGTATCTGGAAACTGGACGTGTATAAGTCAGTGTAACATGTAATCATAGCATCGTTCACAAAATAGAGTGGCCATGGACATAAGACACTGGGGGGTAGGGGAGGCCAGGGGATTGTCAAGGGCGGGGGAAAAAAAGGACACATAGGTAATATCCTTTGTAATACTCTAAGCAATAAAACAAACAAAAAAAATAGAATGGCCAAGAGCAAAGGAAGTCATAGGAACAGTTTTGTAAAGGAGATGGAAGATTATGGGAGATACTTTCTATTTCTTCTGATTCTTTTAACAACACACAAAAGGAGACTGGACACAAAGTGTGCTGAGAAAAAAAATTTCCTAAAATGGCTTAAAAAAACAACAACCCCACACTACTCTTATATCTTAATACTTAACATGGATGACTTTATGTTCATTTTGTCATCTCTACAGTCACTTTTGCAATTAAACATTTGTTTGGTTGCTTTTGAGAAACTAACTGCCCAGAGGGAGCCAAGGTGTTGGACAAGCAGAGAATCAGTGCATCAATTATGAATATGTTCAAAGTCTGAGTACTTCAGGGCTAGCACAGTACAAAGGACTCTGAACCTGTTCAAAGAGAGCCATATTTAAGATTAAAGGATAGTTTGATGACAGTGACACAATAAATTGGTGATAACAATTATAAATGGATAAAAAGTACTTTATCCTTCAAAAAATAATAACTGATAGTGTCAGGATTTTCAATAATGAGTAATTTTTCTTTATTTTTACAAATTGTCATATAAAGAATTTTTCAAAATAAAGACGAAATTGTTAAAAAAGAAAAAGGTACACTAAAAGAACCAAATGAAAATTCAAATGTTGAAAAATTCAAACTGAAATTAAAAAACTCAATGTAGAGGCTCAGCAGCAGATTTGAATATAAGAGGTTAAATATGAGACTCACAATCAGACATCACAAACAGTTGCAAGACAAATAAAATTGTGAAAGCAACAATAGCAAAACCATCTACTATGTGCGGCAAAGCACACTAAGATCAGTGTGTTGAGATGTTGTTAAACTTATTTTAGGTCTCATATGAATAAGCAGGGGTACAGATTGTGTGATCTTTATTTAGGATAGGTAAGTATCACATATCTGGACTTCAGTCAGTATTAAAAAAAAGCATCACTAAGCCCTGGAACTAGTCTCTATATATAAAAAGCCTAAGTAACCGTTCAACTGTTTGACTGGTAGCTATGACGCACACTGACCACCAGGGGGAAGATACTCAACACACAGGCATGGAAACATGGAAGTGAAAAATCTCAGAGGGAAGGAGAAAGGGGGAGGGCGGGAAGAGATTAACCAAAGATCTTATGTGCATACTAGAGGCCTGGTGCATGGACCGATGGGGTCCCTTGGCCTGGCCTGTGGGGATCGGGCCGAAACCGGCAGTCTGACATCCCCCAAGGGGTCCAGATTGCAAGAGGGCACCGGTATTACGAATCCATTCACTGGGCCTCTAGTCTTATATAAGTCTATATAAGAAGAGTGGCTTGTCGGATCTGCATGTGAACCAAAACTTGAGAAGATAAACAGGCAGAGAGTGAAGTGAGAATACCAACATTGGTAATCCGGAGAAGATAATATACTGGCTTGAAATGTAACTGGTGGAGGAGATATGTTCCAGGGCTTGGAGTAGATGCATAAGAAATCATCTGGACAGCCTTGGAAATAACATAAATGGCCCATGATTGGATAGTTTCTACCAAAGCACACTGCATAGAGAAGCTAACTCATTTGTGGTCCGAGTTAGAGTGGTAGCAATGTCCTCATCCTTTGTTAATAGAAATAAAGGGAACCTACCGAAAAGACAGGAGAATTAGCGCAGTGTGGAGAAGAGGGAAAAGGGCAAAAAAAAAAGTTTTTTCAAAAAACTGGGATAGGCTTCAGTGTTACTAAGTATTATAGAAAAGCTAAAGTAAGGCAAATTGCTAAGAATTTTAAAGGGAAAATTTTGAAAGAATAATGAGCAAACGTGGAACCAAGATTAGATAGAATTCTGACTCATCAAATTTGGGAAGACCTAAACCAGATTTGAAGAAAACAAAAAAAACTGCTGGAGAAGATTTTCTTTGTAAGTACTTCTATGGGTCATGCATACATGAGAGTGAAGTAATTTGATGGAAGAATTATTTCATGCAAGAAATAGGAAGAGTTCACAACAGGTGTGGGAATTACCAAGACTAGTAGGGGAGGCATTTAAAATTCTTTTACAAGAAGGAAAGCCATGTAGAGAAACTTTATAGTTCTCTGTTAAAATCGTTTAGGAAGGGAGCAGAGAAACAAGAAAAGTTTGATTAAAAGAAATGCTATGTACTCTTCTTTAATATAAAAATAACTATTAACCTAAATAGGTTTGGTTCATACATTTCTTGATAGTTAGAATCAGAAATAGTAAAAATCATTTGACCTCTAGTATTACCATCTCTAATACCTCCCAAAACGCAGTAATGGCCGTAAATGCCCCTATATATCTCAATATTGTTTAAATATACATTGGCCATTAGGTAAACTATGAACAGGGAATCCACATTAGAATAAACCCGAATTGTATTTTTGCCCTAGGAGCTTTACATAATATTGTTAGAGTGGACTGGTACTTTCATGTTGTGATGGGTAAGCAGGTGGATGTCTGTCAAGTTGAAATCATTCTGTAGACACAGCCTCCCTGTGACGCATGCGACGCTCAGGTGCCAGATTTGGGTCTTGAACATCAAGATGTGCACTTTGCATTTTGACCATGTCATTATTCTGACAGGGAAGAGCTGAGATAGATGAGTTGCTAGAGGAGTTGTGACTGTTGGCAATGTAAGCCCCCAAACACAGAACTCCAGAAAACTTCCTTGGATGCTAGTAGACTGAGGATTCTAGCAGGTTATGACTCATCCATTAGACAGCCTGCCTTTTAAGTGAGGAAAATCAGGCATCAGTATGACATTGCTATTTTGGGTGGATCTTATTGTAAGCCTTATGGCTACTCATCATTAAATATTTGTGTGTAAGCATGTGTGTGTGTATATATATATATGTGTATATGTATATATAATAGGCACATTGGCTATTTGTGTGCTGTGGTCCAGCACTTAGCATAGTGCAGGCCATAGCTTGTGCCTCCCTAATACCTCTCCCTGAGATAGGACATTCAAGTGAGTGATGACATACTTGGAATGACTTTTTTAAACCTTTGAAGGAAACATATATAACTTGATGAGGGACACAGCTGAGCAGGAGAGAGCTGCATTCTCAAGTGTTCAAGTAGGCGATCAAAGCAACAAACCCAAATAAAAGTAACCACTGGCTGCAGTAGGACAAGGAAGAGGCTAAATCCGGGAAGATGTGGTAACTGGCCCTGTTCCCTGCCCCCCGCCCCCCTCCCTGCACGTGACCTGGTGAGGCAGGTGGGTCAGTGCAGGCTTGGGTTCAGCTCACTGTCCAGGGAGCTCTGAGCAGAAGACTCCCGCAGGTGTGTGGGCGCGAGGCGGTGAAAGGGGCAGCAGAGGGCTAGCAGTGGAAATGTGCTTAGTCCTGGGTGGGGGGAGCACCCTCAAATTTCCGCCACCTTCCTCACCTCCTAAGGAAGCCTCTAGGCCACAGGTACAGACTTGCGAACTGAAGGGCCTAGGCTGGGACTGCACATACGCCTGCGTGAACACACAGGACCTGATGCCTTGGTGCAGCGATGACAAAACTCTGCGCCCTGTGCACCAGGACTGGTGTGGGATGGAGCTCCCCCCATGCAGCCCATTAGGCTGTACTCACTCTGGGGTGACAGGCGATGGTGCCAGCTCATTGAAATGGCAGAAGCGACAAACACTGAGAAAATGCGACTGAGTGTGGGATTCATGAGCTATACAGTTCATAGGCGCAAACCTCCCTGGCTTGTTTTCCTGGGTGTAGTTTTAAGTGTGCCATTAACTGTGAAAGCAAGGTGTTATTCGTCTTTCTCCCCTTCAGCTCTGTGTCTCTGAATTAAAATGAAGACACACATTTAGGTGCAAAGTCTCCCATGTTGGAACGTGGAAAGTGATACTCTCTTCCCCTTGATGTTGCCACCACTGTTTCTCTTATAAAAACCCAAAGAGGTTCTGTAATACAGACACCGGCTTGATTCAGATATGGTAATGCCGCATTTCAATACTTTTTATCTCCTGGGTGCTTAGAACTACTAGAAATCAAACGCTTCGAAGCACTTTTTTTTCCTGCTCCCACAGGGATACTTCAAACTGGAGCTTTCCCGGCAAGGTACTGCTGTGACAGCTCCTGCCATTGCCTAGGGCTATCAAAGCTCCAGCCCTCCAATGTCACCTTTATGGTCCTTCACACTGTCCCAGGGCTTAGCTGAGCAGCAAACCTCACTCTCACCGTCTGAAACTACCATCAGAGCATCCAGGTACTGAGCAAACCTTCAACTTTTAAATAGCACACTGCCTGGGACCCTGAGGGTATGCAGATCTTATTTGGGGTTAAGTACAAAGGCTTCTGCTAAGGGTTTTCCCAAAACTTGAATGAGTCAAGATCCAAATAACAATCAGTAAAAAAAAAAAAAAAGACAAAACTGAACTCCTATCCTCAGGGGTTATGATAATATTGATTACATATTATCTTAGCTGTCACTAGCATTAATCTCAGAAAGAGAAATTATCTGTGCTTGGTTATTGAGTTTTGTGTGTTTTTTTTAATTCTGAAAAAGTTGTACAGGGTGCACTTTTTGGGGGACTGTGTCTGAGTATTACCTTTTGGATTTGTCTATTTCTCAGACCATTTAGAATACTGGTTTTTCATACATATGATAGAACTAGAGGCCTGGTGCACAAAATTCTTGCATGGGTAGGGTCCCTAGGCCTGGCCTACATTCAGGGCTGATCAGGTTCCCTGCCTCCCAACCTCCTTCTTTACTCTCTCCCTTGCTCCCTCAGCGCCCTGCTGCCACTGCTGGTTGCCCGCTATGTTTCGCGCTGCTCTCTGGTGGTCAGCACACATCATAGCGGGCGTTCAAACTCCCAGTCTCCCTGTCAAACTCCTGAGGGGACACTTTGCATATTAGCCTATTATATAGATATATAGATAAGCACATCACTTAGGGTTAGAAGCATTGTCCTTACACTTTCTGGTCCAACGTGGAGGCTGACTCAACAGACTAGGCGCTAGGAGCAGGTCCAACGTCGAGGCTGAGGTCGACACCATAAACCGGTGTCAATTAATTTAATGACGGTGTCATTCAATCCCATCAACTAATTTGGAGCAGACTGTTTGAATTCCAAAAATAAAGTTGGACCACAAAGGGTTAATCATTGATACGCATATATTGGTAACAATGAAGATAATAATAATAAACATTTGTGGTTTACTTTATTTCTAATTCTGTTTGAAAGTGTTTATTTTTATAGTAGCTTTATGACAAAATTAAGAGATTTCCCTTAAAACCTCTGCCCCCTCAGTTGCATAGCCTCCCCATTATCCACATCACTCACCAGAATGGAATATTTGTTTCCAAGGATGAACCTACATTGATATATCAAAATTACTCAAAGGCTACAGTTTCCTTTAGAGTTTGTTCTTAGTGTTGAACATTCTATGGATTTGGACAAGTGTAAAATGAAAATTATTATGGTATCATGCAGCATATTCTCATTTCTCTAAAATCCTCTCTGTTTTGCTTACTCATCTCCCACCCCCACCCCCCTCTTTACTGTTTACCAGACTGCAAACTATACTGGTACTTGTTCAATGTACTATCTTATTTAGACTTTAAGGTAAACTCCCTGGCTACATTTGATTGGACCAGAGAAGTCATCTCACTGAGCCATTCCAATCAGATTTTTTTATAGAAAGGTGGGATTGGTTTGGGACAGGTTTCAGGAGCAGAGGATGAAAACCAATGGGGCTGTTTCCAGGTGCTGTGGCCTGTTTATGTTTCTCCTGTGGGCAAGAAGAATGAAATAGTGGATGCTGGGAGAAATAAGAAAGCAAAGTTACAGAAGAGAAGTGAAAATGAAATACCTAAAGGGAGAACAGCCAGGGTTCTGGATTTTTGATGATTTTCCAGTTCCTGTCATTTGTGAGGCTCAGCTATACTTGGATTACACAAGATGTTTCTCATGGCTTTCCTTTCTTACAGCAGCTTGGATTCTGATACTTGCAGTCCACAGACTTTGCCTAAAGCTAATGTTCTGATTTTCTGTGAGTGTGTATCCTTAAATCCATCGTCTCCCCTATCATTTCAGATCACTGCGCTTTGTGTCTCTAGTAGACTGCACTTAGTTATTCCCACCAAGAACTATTGAGCAGCAACAGAACCTGACCTTCAATCAGCCTAGGAAATAGGCATCTGTTAATGCTTTTGGGATCTTGAATGAATCACCTACCCCTTTTTGGATGTTCATTTCCTAAACTAGCCGAGTAGAATTTAAATCATACAAGTAGTTTCATTTGTGTTTAGACTGTTGGAGGGCTAGAGGGAGGTATCTCAAGGTTTATGTGAAGGGGTTCAGTGTGTAAGGAGAGTGAGTCTGTTATCTGAAGAGCCATTCCTTACACAATCACACACACACAATCACAGACTCATCATAATTACACATAGGCACGTATTTGTAAATTCTATGTGAAAAAAATTTGCTTAAAATATCGAAAATATTTTCTGTTATTAGAAAATACTTCATATTTTATATCATTCTATGATATGAAGAACACAGGTATAAGCAAGTGCATAATCCATATGATTGGGAAGAAAAGATTTAAGGAGCAGAAGAGAGGCAGCCCAGTCCTCACCAGAGAGGACGTTTTTAAGTGTGAATCTTTTGGCTTTAGTTGGGAGCAGGCTTTGAAATGAGAAAAAGAAACCCAGGAATAGCTGGAGGGCTCCTTCAAGTCTCGAAGCAGCATAGATTCTCCCAGACCTCTGACCAGGAGCCGTTCCGAAATAAAAAGTGTTCTGTGTCTTTTGGCTTCAACTGGCCTCAATACATTTTTCTTCCAAGTGAGACCCAGAGTTGTTTCCTGGGCATGAGAGTGTACACTTGACTTTTCTCGTTGGTTTTCCAAGGCAATGCAAACATTGACAAAAGAAGGTGAAAGTAGCTGCGGAGAATATTTTGCAGTTAAGATAGCAAGTGTTCTGTAAAGTCATCGGACACTGAACAGCTCCCTGCATGTCTTTTTCCCTTTCACTCTTCATGCTATTACGAATAACTGATACAACCTGAACAGTGAGAATGGTATCGGTCATCAGGAGCATGAGTACTTTTCATTAGTAAAGAAATAAAAGATATAACAGGAAGATGATATCACGGAAGATAACAGAATAGGGGGCTCCAGGGATCAGTTCCTTCGCCAAAACGACTGTGGAGCTGCCAAGATCCAGCTGAAGAGAATTAGGAGCATGAGCAGACAAGCCCTGACTAGGAGAACATTTTTGCAAAATACGCATCTTATAAAGGACCGTTACCCAAAATATACAAAGAACTCTTACCACTCAACAATAACAAACAACCCAATTGAAAAAATGGGCCAAAGGCCTTAAGAGACACCTCATCAAAGAAGACATACAGATGTCATATAAACCTGTGGAAAACTGTTCCTGTGCCATATGTGATTAGAGAAATGCAAATTACAGTAAGAGGGACCACTGCATATCTGATACAAAGGCCAACATTTACAACATTGTCACCACCACATGATGGCGAGAATGTGGAGCGAGAGGATCTCTTTTCTTACTGCTGGTGGAATGCAAAATTGTCCAGCCGCTTTGGAATTCAGTTTGGCTCTTCCTTACAAAACTAAATGTACTCGTACTGTCTGATCCAGCAATCATTCCCCTTGATGTTTTTATCCAAAGGGGCCGAAAACTAATGTCCACACAGAAACCCGAGCATGGGTGTTTATAGCAGTTTTATTTATAGTTCTGAGTAATTACCCCACATATGATGCAAAAGATTAAAATCCACAATAAACACATCTAACGGGATATGTAAGGAAAATCTACAACTTAATCAAAAGCTGAGCTAAGGGAAAATGTAGAAAATCATATGAGGGGTAAAATTGCTTATGGGAGCATCATATTTTTGCAAAACCACTTCACTATCTTGGAATGCTGTTTTGCAGCTGTGCAAACCCATAAACACTGATTCAAATTACAAACATATGCTACAGACATTTGGCGGACTTAAATAAGGAAACATATAAGAATATTCATTTCAGTTTTCTTGGTACTGGTAAAATGTAAGGAACCTAAATATCCATTGTTATGGAAATGGTTAATTTTGGATATTCTTTTATTCATTTTGGATAGTTTTCAAAGCAAAGAGCATTGCATGAAAATAAGTTTCAAGAAAGTACCATTTTGAGATTTATTAAAAAATTAAAGTATTATATATGTTAATCATAGCCATATGTGTATACACACATAGGCACACAAATATTTTACATGGCTCCCTACATCCCAATTCATGATAGTGGTTGGCTTTAAGGATGGCTGCAAAGGAATAGGATTATGAGGACAGTGCAGAAAGGTATTTTGTATTTTTTTTCCAAAACAGTAATTGGCACTGTATGATTCCTACTACATGACATTCTGTAAAGGGTAAAACTATGTAGATAGTACAAAGATCATTGGTCGCCAGAGGTTGGGGGGAGGCAGGAATGAATTAGCACAGGGTTTTTAGGGTAGTGAAAAAACTCTCTATGAAACTATAATGGTGGATACACGTCACATATTTCTCCAAACCCATAGAACGTATGATGTAAACTGTGACTCTGAGTGATAATGATGTGTCCATGTCCGTTCAAATCTCCGGGACTGTCAGTTTTTTGATGAAGCCAAAACTTCTCTTCAAAAAAGTGTCCTTAAAATCTGAAAAATGTAAATAATTAGCTAGGATGAGGTAAGATTTGGTTGATAATTTTGAATAAACACGATTACTTAGCGTGAAGTTTGTTCAGTCAGCTGACTCCTTCCGATGTGGACTGTTACACCCATCACCACTTACAAGAAGGACCGTCCTTGAGACTCGGAGGCGTCATTGTCCACTTTCTGGTCGCCATGATTCCTCAGCTTGCTGCCTGGGATGCTGTCTCCCCCCAAATAGTAGGGCATCTGCAAATGAGCCATTAGCCTGCAACTGACTTCTGTTGAGGCCAGTGCTGGCCCTCTGGCTAAGGCCTCCCCTCACGTTTGCTTTCAATGGCCTGATGATGGAACATGTGGATGTGTTCATTGTTATGAAACTAATCAAGAGGAAAACAATCAAATCGCCAGGTCTGAGACTTAAATGACAGTCCTTACCCAGGATGGACATACTCTGACACTTACGTTCAGAGGTCATAGAGTCACTGTAAAAACTAATTAGGCATCACTTCTGAGAACTGCTGTCACTGTGCATGTTTTTATCTGCTTTGTTTAGAGGTAAATTGTAGATGATGTACAAGAAAAGTAGTGATTGTCAGTTTATTAGTGCCTGTCTCCTAGGTCTGTTGAAGCAACCTCCACTTCACCTTTGTAGCTACTGCTATATGATAGTTATTATTCTATTTCATCATATACAAACCACCCAACAACCTCTCTCCTCCACCCCAAAAAAATGGTCCTGAAGAGCCAGGCCGTGTGGCTCAGTGGTTGAGCATCGACCTATGAACCAGGCCGTCACGGTTCAATTCCTGGTTAGGGCACATGCCCCGGGTGCAGTGCAAGTTAGATCCTCAGTAGGGGGCACGCAGTTGGCAAATGATCAATGATTCAAGTCCTGATAGGAATAAAGGTATAAGACGAAGACACTTGGTTGGTTATCTTCTTCTGTTTTGTTTTGTTTTTCAGTAGTTTGTTAATATAATGTGCCAAATTCAGGTACAGTATGATCCAGGGTAAATCTGATGTATGCAACAGAGAAAACAAAACAAACTCAGGCATAGTAGAAACTATGATAGGAGGGAAGGGCCAGAGGACATTGCATGGTTTACTTTCTTTTCTTTTTCTTTTTTTTTTTAAAAAAAAAAACATTTTATTGATTTTTTACAGAGAGGAAGGGAGAGGGAAAGGGACAGAGTTAGAAACATTGATGAGAGAGAAACATCGCTCAGCTGCCTCCTGCACACTCTCCACTGGGGATGTGCCCGCAACCAAGGTACATGCCCTTGACCAGAATCGAGCCCGGGACCCTTCAGTCCACAGACCGATGCTCTATCCACTGAGCCAAACCGGTCAGGGCTACTTTCTTTTCTTACCTGCTATTCTCTTCCACTATAAATGCACTGTATGTAAATGATATTTTTTATAATTTGAAATATTTAACATAATTCATGGTGTGTGTTTTTTCAGCCTATGTGCATACCTAATTTCTCATTACCATCAATTTTCCTTTTAAAAACTCACCTTTTTGGGTTTTATTTTGTGCTTCCGAAAGCATTCTTCATTTGTCCTTGTAATCATGTTAATGGCCCTATAGTGTAGTGCAATCATAAGAAGAATGAACAGTTTAAAAATCTAAAGTTTGCCGTTGGGGAAACCGGTGTGAGTGGCGCCAGAACACTTGCAGTAGATGCGCTGAGCTGGGGGAGACTTCTGCTTAGCGGACAGGGTTCAGGCGGCTGCCTGAGTTGTTATTTAAACTCCTCCTGCAGGTCTCCAACGGCCAGTGATTTAGAGGCATCACTTAAACTTCTACGGCTCACTGTCTTACCACCATTATTCAAGCTGAAGTAAAAAGATGCCTCCCCCGCTTTTCCTAATAAAGGAATATATGGATTGTCTAGGGAACATTAAAATAATGAATGAGAATTCCAGATGAATACACTGTCCTTTAAAGTTAGAAGGGTTTCCTTCTTCAGAGGAGCAACTCAGATGTCAGGGCCGCTCCCTGTTGAGGAAATAGCGTCACCAAAAGAAACTAAACTGCTGAACAAAGACAAAGAAAAGAGACATGCCATCCTCCTGTGAAGTAAGTCCTCATGTGAATTATCTGTGCTCAGTGGATGTGTCAGTTCCTGTTGAAATGCAAGAACTGTATGTAAAAATATGCACAGGCTACCACACCCAGCACTTTGCAAACATTCTTTACCTATAAACTGCTGCATCGTAGTGCAGTTTGCAGATAATTAAGAGTTTAGAAATCAGGAAACTCACGAAGATCCATCTGAACCTCAGCATGAGGTATAGGAACTTGAAATAAAAGTAATCCAGGCGCTCACTCATCTCACCCATCGCGAGCTCTCCGATGGACCATTCGTGTAAGGTGTTCTCTCTCGTGCTTATATTTTCTTTCTCCTCCTTTCATATAGAGCAGTTAGTAAATTAATAAATAGGAACCAAAATAAACGTCTTCAATAAGACTCTAAGGAATTTATTATTAATTTTTATCTCTCATCCTATTCCCTCAGCTAGAAAACATTTATTTCTAGGAAACTTAGACAGAGAACAGCAATTTTTCACCAGGCTAACACAGTTCATATGACTTGGTGGTTAAATTCCACTTGTCGTTTTGTAAATTCAGCACCTAGATTGTATATTATGTGATACGAAATCATCATCAGCTCCTCAGTGGTTATCAGGTGTCCTTAAACACAACTCAGGCTTTGGGATCAAGTGCACCCAGATTAGAATCTTAGTTTCTTCAGCTTCTGTCCATGTAACCATTCCCAGTAATCTCTGACCTTCAATTTCTTAAATTAGATTACAGAGTAAAAAATCATTTTTTGTGTTTATAATCTCGTTAACTTAAATTGAGGTATATTTGACACAATATTTTCATTTTCAGGTAGAAAACATAATGATTTTTTAAAAATATGTTTTCATTTTAGAGAGGGGAAGGGAGAGAAATAGAAAGATAGAAACATGGATGAGAGGGAAACAGATCAGCTGCCTCCTGCACACACCCTTCTGGGGATTGAGCCTGCAACCGTGGGCACGTGCCCTGACTGATAATGGAATCAGTGACCTCTTGGTTCAAGGGTCAATGCTCAACCACTGAGCCACACTGGCCAGGCACAACATAATGATTTGATAATTTATATTGCTACGTGACAATCACAGTAAGTGTGATTCATGTCCATCACCTTACATAGTTACAAATCTTTTTACTGTGATGAGAACTTTTAAGATTTACTCTCTTAGCAACCTTCACATATGCAATACAGTATTATTAGCTACAGTCACCATGCTGTACATTACTTCCCCATGATGTATTTATTTTATAACAGGAATTTGTACCTTTGGATGCCCTTCTCCCAGTTCTCCCACCTCCTGCCCCTGCATCTGGTATCCAGCAATCTATTCTCTGTGTCTATGAACTTGTTTTGTTTTTAGATGTGATATTTGTCTTTCTCTGTCTGACTTATTTCATTTAGCATATTGCCCCCGAGGTCCATCCATGTTGTTGTTGCAAATGTCAAAATTTCATCCTTTATTTTTTTGGATGTATTTTTACAAATAATTTTATTCAATAGAGTCAAGCGTGCGCACATACGTAATTTATGTATATACATATTACATATATATTTCTGCATGACTATTAAAATATTACTTATATCCTTACTTTTCTTCATGTGAATTTTTGTACTTAATTTTGTCATAGGCTTATTTTTTAATATAAATAGTGAGGCACAATATTTTGGGGGGTTGGAAGGAGATTTCTCTTTTTCAGGTATATCTTTCTCTATCCATTTATTTCCACTTATTCTGTAAAGTTATGCTTGGTTTTATTACCTAAAACAATACCGAGTTTGAAGAGAAGCTCAGTAACTTTTAATAGATGAGATCAACATGGGGTCACAGTAGTTATGGGGGACTGTGCAGTTATTGTCACCTTCATTTGTGCTTTTTTGTCTTGCTTTCTGTTACTTTTTAAAATTTTCCTGATTTGTAGGATTGCTAAAGTCCTTTTCACATACACATTTTCTTTAATGGTTGATAAAATATATATTTTATTCTTCGCATAGCATGTTTTATATTTGGAATGAATATGGTGAATTATAGTTAAAATGAATAATCATCTTTGGCCTCGTAATCTGAGTGGAATGATTTCTCTTTAAACTTCACCTTTCCTTTTCTATATTATTCAAATCTGTATTTCCAATTCCAGTTGCCTATTTTTTTATAATTTAATATATACAACACATGATTATTCATACTTTCTGATTTGCTGTATACATTTCCTTGTTCACCATTGTGTCTTCCTCCTTTTTAAATGTATTTTTATTGATTTATAGAGAGAGAGGAAAGGAGGGTGATAGAGAGAGAGAAACATTGTTGAGAGAGACGCATAGGTTAGCTGCCTCCTGCATGCTCCCTACTGGGGATCCAGTCGGCAGCCCTAGCATGTGCCCTGACCTGGAATCACTCTGGGGACCACTTGGTTCATGGGTGGACGACGCTCAAGCACTGAGCCACACCAGCGGAGCTCCTTTTTTAGTTATTGGTTAATATTTATCATTAATTTTATACTCATTTGTCTAAATTAATGAATTTTCATCTTAATTATTGATAGTCTCTGTGTTCCTTTCACTGACAGTCCCTCGATAGTACATTTCTGCATCATTTCCCCCTTTTGCTTGAATGATAGCAGAGAATAGTTGAATTCCAATTTACTATTATTTTCCACTTTCCTTTGAAGCTATGATTCCAATGTTCACTGATTCATTTCTGCCTCTCTCTCATCTCTATTCATTTTATTGTTGTACTTCTGCTGGAGACCCATCTTTTCTCTTTGGTTCTCCTATTTGTCTTTATATCTGATCCTTTACATTTCAATATGAAGGTCTAAACGGTGATTTTTCTAAAATCACTTAGTTCTGATTCCATAACCTGCTAATGCATTTAGTTTGAGGACTCACACATCATGTAGTTAGAAGATATTCAATAATTATATTCCTTCATATTCATATAGTCTCAGTGTGGCTTATCCACAAGCTCCTTTTAAGAAAGTTATCAGGTAATTTTGAAACTATATATAATAAGGATGATAATATGACACTATATGTAGTTATTCAATCCATTTCTACTATAGCAGCAAGTACTTACTCAGTGTACTTACTGCTCACTCTCATCACTAAAACACTGTGTGTGGTTATAGGTTGGGATACAACCTGAATTTTATACTACTGATCTTGAACAATAAATATCAGCTAGTTACAGCTTTTTGATCGCCAAGCCATCAGAAACTTTTAGCAGTTCCTTCTCAAACCTTTAATAGTATACCTAGACAACCTTGGGTTTCCTCCCTCAGCCAGCTGTCAGTTCCCATGCCTTGGGCTGGAAGAGTATGCCTTGCCTGCAGCAGCCCCAGGCCACCTGCCCCCGGGTGAACACCATCCCTCTCTCAGTCTCCCAGCCCTTCCATAGATTACAGCACATTGCATTTGATTTTTCAGGTTTAATATAAACTCCAGTTAAGGTCATTCTTCACTTTTTTTAGAGTTGTATTTCTTTTGCCTTTCTTCTTTTTTAAATATATGGAAGCTAATATTTTTTTTCTTCTCTGCCATCTCATCACTGTCCCCTTTAATGAAGAATTATTTAATGACTTCTAAGACTGATGTTCAGTGGTTTGCCCATTATTCCCTGTGGGAGCATAAACCTCACATAGCTCAGTTACCTTTCATTTTAAATCTATTGTAGTCCCACTGAAATAAAGTCAGTAGTAAATCCCTGACAGATAAGACATCTTAATACCACTTTTTTGTCCTGTGACTTACTTATTAAATTTCATATCTTATAGGTGATTCATAAAGTATTACCTCCATTAAAATAACAGTAAAATGAGTCAAACTCGTAATGATAACATCACATTACTATTTTTAAATAATAAAAAAATGGCAGCCTCAATTACTTTCTCTAGAAAGGACTCTCGGTATTATTCTGGGAATTAATAGGAGCTATGTTGTCTTATTTGCACAACACAATTTGAATTTTCAGAGGGACTGATTGCGAAACTATGAAGCCCATTGAATTTATTTATCTGTATAAGATAAAATGGCTAATGTCAAAATGAGTAAGATAAATAGTAAGCCCATACATAGTAGGTCTTCTTCTCATCTATCTTTGTAAAAGCTCAATCTGCCTTCTTTTTAAAAAAAAAATATATATATATATATTTGATTTTTTAGAGAGAGGAGGGGAGAAGGATAGAGAGTTAGAAACATCGATGACAGAGAAACATAGATAAGCTGCCTCTTGCACACCTGGGCTCAAGCTGCCTTCTTACAAGACCCCTCTAGTCCCCATACACTAAAAAGAAGAAAAACATTACTGTATTTTAAGACACAGATTTGGAGGAGTATGTCTAAATATATAGCTCTAAAAGTAAAGCATTTCTTGTGTTTTATGGAGAATAAGAACTCATATAGAGGTCAGTCTATGCTTTACCCAAACTTATTAAAAGCATATCAGTCCAAACCAGTGTGGTTTTGTTTTTTTCTTTTCTTTGGGAGTAAAATATGATAGAACACCACATACAACATCCATTTTCTTTGCTTTGCTAATATTTACAATAGTTCCCCTGTATTTATCAAGAAACAGACAATTCCTGATAGTTAGAGCCATTCAAACGAACAGTGGGAATTCTTAGTGTTGACGGAACTATTGATCAGACAAACATGAAAATGATGTCTCCTGTGGTAAAAGCCAGTAGAAGAGTTTGTTCATTAATCAGGACATCAGTAGACTTGCCCATAAAAAGGCAACATTTGACAGGAGGATATTGTTGAAGACTTAGTGGCTGAGGGACCAGAAACTAAGAAACTCAGCAAGTGACCTGTTTATTTGACTTAAAGCTATTCCCCAATTGTATACTAAGAAATACAGTGTAGAACAAAACTGCAGGAAGCTGTGTATTGCCCATTCCTTTAATTTATTTAAGAATAAAGGCTAGCTTATTATTGTAGTAACCTTTACTCCTTCAATTTCTAAAACATTTCTCTTGTATTTTCTATTAGAACTGTACTAATTGATCCAAACCAGCAGAGTATTTATGAAAAACATAAACCATACTTTTCTCTTTTTCACAAACCTTTTTTATTATTAACCAGAGGCCTGGTGCACAAAATTCGTGCACTTGGGGGAGTCCCTCAGCCCAGCCTGCACCCTCTAGCAGTCCAGGAGCCCTCAGGGGAGGTCCGAAGTGGGCCTAAGCCGGCAGTTGGACATCCTTAGCACTGCTGTGGACGCTCGCCAGCTCTGAGGCTGGCTTCTAGCTGAGCAGCGCTCCCCCTGTGGGAGTGCACTAACCACCAGAGGGCAGCTCCTGCTTTGAGCGTCTTCCCCTGGTGGTCAGTGCACATCATAGCGACCGGTCTTTCTGCCATTCGGTCAATTTGCATAATAGCCTTTTATTATATAGGATGTTAAACTACTTTTCTAAGTTATATGTTTAAGAATCTGTATACTTTATTTGATCAAAACCATTCCAGGATTGTAGCTGATAGTCCTTGCCTGCATAAAAGATAATTGAAGAACAATGTTATTAGAATATATTTTTAACGTTGAGCTAAATGACAATAAGTAGAATGTGCTATGTGTTTGAAGATAGGTAATAGTAAACAAAGAAAGTATTTCCAAATAAAGCTGCTGAAAAAGGAATAATGGTTAAGTCATTTGAATTAAATTGTAAATTAGTCTTAATTTTACCTTCAGGGTAGAAAGATATAATTGGGAACTTAACTGTAGAAAGACATAATTGAGAAGTTGAAACATTTCCCAGATAAAAAGTTCTCTGGAAAGCAAAATATTAATTATTTTAGAATTATTTTTGTATTAAAGTATTGATCTTACTGTTTTCTGTGATTAGCCTACCTAATAAAAACTGACAATAATTAGGTTTAAAAAATATATATATTCTGTGCATAGTGGTTCATATTTTTGTCACCTACAAATGCTGTCATTAAATTAGTCAGCAAAGTTAGAATAATTAACAATGCTAATTCCCTATGCCAAAGATTTTAACATTTTAATTATTTTTTTATTGGAGAATCTTTAATTCTAATAATGCATTTCCTTCAAGCAATTCTAATTACATGGAATTTGAAGTTGATTTTATGCATTGATTAATACCACATGCAATAAGACTCAAGTGTTAGAAGTCTGAGTCTCTAAGTCATTAAAATGTGTATTTTAATAAAGACTCATTAGGAACCCAAAGAAATTGAATCTAATATTTCTGTTCAGAACAACAACAAATTATGCAAATATTATGATTTTAAGCTATCTAGTTTAGCTCCGGTTTTAAAACATTCTCTCTTGAAACTTAATTTTTCAAATATGAGTTTATTGCATACAAACTTAAGAATGTCTGTTTATCATCTGTTCAAATATGGAGTTTGAGAATGCTGGGGTCCAACCCCAGCAGGTCCAGGGGTCCCCAAAAGGTGTGGACGGAGTCGGCGAAGAAGGAAAGACTCGGAGACAGCGTTCAGTTGACCAGCAGCCTTGCCAGGATCTCTAGCCACAATCTCCAGCCAAGTTCTGTGTCCATGTTCTCTTGCTAGGTTCTCCAGCCAGGTTCTGTAGCCATATTCTCTTGCTACGTTCTCCAGCCAGGTTCGGTTTAGGTTCTCCAGCCAGGTTCGGTCGCCAGGTTCTGTAGCCGGGTTCTTCAGCCAGGTTCTGTCTAGGTTCTCCAACCAAGTTCCGTAGCCAGGTTCTGTCCAGGATCTTTTGCCATGTTCTCTCCAGCGAAGTTCTTCTGTCTCTAGGTTCTGTGTAGGTTCTGTCTTCTAAGTTCTGTG
>NW_006290034.1:3350565-3366188 GCF_000327345.1 Myotis davidii
CCTTGAAACAGCAAGGATGGACCAGCTCCCGGTATGAGAACAGAAATGCTGTCGGTTTTCACTATATGCCATGTAGGGCCCTGTATCCACATGTGGTTAATTTCCTACTCTCTGGAGTGCGTTTGTCTTACTGGCATATCTAGGGTGCTAAATATTGTCTGATTATTCCTCTTAATTAACATAATTAATATAGTGGTAGAATCTTTTTGCATTATTATTGTCATGGTGTTTTATTTTACATGTAGTTTATACTCCACAAGACATTTCTATAATTATTTAGCACCTTTAAACACTTATTTATATTCATCCATCTGTTTACCTTCCTTTGGTGAATTTTAATTCCATTCTATATTTCTGTGTTCACATTTTAGATCAGTTTCTTTCCCCAGCCTGAAGAACTTGCTTTACTTTAGACTTTTATTTTTAACAATGTTCCTATTATTGACATCATCCCCCAGTCTTTGTCTGCAAGCATCTTTATGTCACTGTGATTTTGGAAGGATAGGGTATCTCCACTTGTCATAGAATTCTATGTTGGCAGTATTTAGTCTTTGGAAGGACAAAGATGTCTTCCCACTGCCTTCTCACTTCCCACATCCGTGTTGAGAAGACAGCTGTCATTCTTATGGTTGTCCTTTGAAGAGGAGGTATCCTTTTCCCGTGCCTGACTTTTATGATTTACTTTCTTATTCTTTGCAGCAGTTCTACTATGAAGTGCCTTGGCGCACTTTATTTTCGTACTTGCAGCTTAAGGTATAATTAGATGTCTCGATGCTATGAATCTTTCATCATTTTTAGAAAATTTCTAGTCATTATTCCTTTGAATATTGCTTTTCACCCATTATTTCTCTTCTCTCCTTCTAAGACTTTAATTATAATTATGGTACATTTTGGAGTGTGTCCAGAGTATCTCTTATATTCTGCTGTATCCAACATTATCCCAGCTCTTTAGGGCATTATTTGTTGACTCGTTTTGGTAACCGATGTTTTGTTCTGATGTGTCCATTTAAAACTATCCACTCTTCATAATTTCAGATATCACATTTTATTTTCTGTTTACAGTATCAACTCATTCTTTATTCTTGTGGAATCGATCCTAGTACTTTGATAAATTTTATTAACGTTCAATGCCTTTTTCTCTATCTTTCACTATTTTCTTTAATATATTAATTGTAGTTACTTTAAAGTGTTACTAATTCTAATATATAGCTTATTGGCATGGCTGAATCTATTGTATGTCTTTTTTCCTTGATGCATGTTTCTAATTTTTTATAATTTAATGCCAGTTGGTGTATCATCAAATAATTCTAGAGGTTCTGGATGATACTATATTGCATTTAATAACGTAAATAAAAAATACCTTTTCCAGTTGTATGTGAAGCAGATACAAGAGGAACTAACCACCTAAACCCAATTAGAAATTAGGATTACTTGGTCTTTGTTTCAGTCCTGATAAGATTCTGTACACCTCTTGTTTGCCTTTTCCCCTAAACATGGTTCTCCCAAGCTTTTGATTGAAAGCTTTCCAAGTCAATATATATATGTATTTTTTTTTTTTACCCCAAAGGAGTATGAGAGATTCAGTTATCGCCGTTAGGAGTTTTAACCGAACTCTGGAGTCTCTCCCTGCCCCGTGTGGCTCCCAGTCGTGCACATGTCTTCAGGAAGCTGACAGTGTTTCTTGAACTAAGTTCCTTTTCTGTCAAGTCTTGGCTTCCTACGGGTCATAAGACGGAGGGAGATTGCACTCTGCCTCAGGAAGATTTGTGTTCTCTTCCCCCAGCCTCCTGTGCAGCCAGCCATTCACTTGTGTCCTCAATTTCCAACTTATCAACCTTGTTGAACTGCTCTCTTTTTTTCCTCTTTGCCATTTTTCATCCAGGTCCTCTATGCTTGCCCACAGTGTGGAAATGCCTTCAGTAAAAAATACAGCCGAATATTGTCAACTCCCTTTGGGAAGGGCCTCAATTCCATGGATTTATAGATTTTTAGTTCTTTTTATTTTATTTTATTGCCACCAAGCTCTTTATTGCTTTTGAAAAATGTGATTGAAAAAAAAAATCCCTGCCTTTTTTTTTCTTCCAGCAGTGGCAGGAGTTTTGGCCATATATGTCTGACAACACCCAACCTACAAGGCTGTTTCTTCCCACTGACAATCCTTCTCCAACTTCCTATTCTGCTACCAAAAGAGAAAAGGCTCCCGCTCTGAGGTCTCCTGCACTTAGTTCAGACCCATCTGCAGAATCTCCCTTTTTAGTCAAATGATGAGTAATTTAGTTAATTGGACACGTCCCAAACGTGACATCTCATCATAGCCATGTTCCTGGGATTATTGGGCATGAAAGTTTGTCCGTTTTGGTTTTTTGAGTCTACAGATTGCTTGTTATATTGTCAATTTTTAACAAGCACTATATCAGTGCTTCTGCAGAATAAATCTGATAAGTTATTTTGATGAAGAAATGAATATATCCACTTCCCATGGCTTTACCAGGCAGGGCACACACATGTTGGCAACATGTTTGCAGCTCTAGTGCTTGGTAATAAATGTCTATTGAATAAATTAAAGCATAAAAGGCTTTCAAATAATTCCTGCACATAAGTGTCACTTGTGCTCTGCTCATAAATTTTAATTTATTGTGTTCTACTGGATGGCTTTAAATTTTGTATAAAAAGTCATCATTTGAGCATAAAATTACTAGATGTGTACCTATGGTCTAGCTTTTACATCACATTTTTCTAAATGACATGCAAATTTATTTACCAGCTAAATTCTTAACTACTCACATTAGTTAGTTATTGCCACAGTGATGCTGCATAATGACCACCCACAAAACCTCAGTGGCATACAAGAATAAACCAGCCTGTCTGGCCGGTGTAGTTCACTGGTTGAGCATTGACCCGTGAATTGGGAGGTCTCTGTTTCAATTCCTAGTCAGGGCACCTGCCAGGTTTGTGGGCTCGACTCCTGGTGAGGGGCATGCATGAAGCAGCTGATCAATGATGTTTCTCTCTAATCAGTGTTTCCATCTCCTTCTCCCCTCCTCTCTCACTTTGCTACTGTCATAGTGAGCTTTTAGGATAACACCATTGGCTTTCTCCATCTTTTCTTCCTTATTTCTTCTTCATTCTCCAACAGTTGCTTCCTCGTCCTTATGTTGTTTTCTTCTTCCTGAAAGGACCTGATGTTTTTGCCAAACGACAGTTAGCAGAAAGCAACTTTATTAGACACATTAATCATCAGTGGCAGAAAAGCTACCCCTAAGAATGACAGAGTGAGCAATGTGCGAAGGGCCCCACTTTATCTATCTTACTTGAGAAGCACATAAGCCACAGAATACAGTTCGCTACTGTAGAAATGTCACAGTTCTTGACCACAGGTTGTCATTGTCTCTAAAGTAAAATATTACTTTCTGGTGGCTGTCTCCTTTTTTCTAATATTATATAACCAGTCTTAACTCTTAGGGGAAGAGCAGTTTCAAATAAAGTTTAACTTAAATCAAAGTGTTGATTTGTCTTAGAGTTATAGGTATGATCTAGAATGTAAAAAAATGAAGTTAATTATGTGCCATTTACATGTGGCTTATTGACAAGTAAGTGCTCAAATTGTATATGCAAATTATTTATTAATCATTTAGTTTCCAGTTTCTTTATGTAAATACTTCCATATGCTGTATTAATTGGTGAGTTCCTAAATTCTGAACTTGGGAGGACTGTTGCTTATATCTATGCCATGAAGTTTCTGAAAAAAATACATTTATCTGGGTTTAAAGTATTTTGTTATATGTAAAAGATGATATTAGTTACTAATATATTTATTTATGGTTTTCTGAATTATTGAAAGAGGCTATATTACATGATCAAGTATAAGGCTAGACTCTGAATCTAAGTTCTTCATTGTATGTGGTATGTGACCTTGAGAAACCTACCTGTATTCCTTGGATGCCTTAATTTTCTCACCTATAAAACGAGGGCTGATGAAGTCACTGCCACCTGTGATGATTGTGAGGATTAGAAAAGCTCACGTATAAAAAGCTGCTTGTTATGGTGTTATCTAGCTGGCTCATACCTCACACGTAAAATTAACTTCCCCTCACAGTAGCTCAGTGGGGTGACAGAGTAAAGAGCAAGGGAACGTTGGTCCCCGGAGGAGCCTGTTAATTCAGGAGAGCTTGAGTTCTGGGGGAAAAGGACAGAGTGGTCCAGAACTGAAGCCAGCGAGGTAAGAAAAACCTCTTGCGCGTGGAGACGAGATACATCTCCTTTTACAGCCTGCCTAGAATAAGCACTTCTCAGCCGCTGTTCCTTCCAGCTCTTAAAATATAAATGTGGCCACCGAAAGGAAAGCATCAAATCTTCGGCTTCATCTTATAAATAAATGCTCCTGTTTGTTCACAGAGAAATCACAATGCACAGAACAGGAAGTCAGCTGTAGGAAGAGTCCTTGATGTAATCAGCACTTTGCCAGCTAAGGAAGTTCCCCTGGGAAAGTCTTCTGTTAGTGGGATATGTGCTCGAAGTGCACCTAGCAAATGCAGAATGAAAAGACAGCAAGGAATAAATTATTTATTAATAAATACTGACAGGTAAAAATGCCCTGTATTGTCATATTAGATCCTTCAGTTCTATAAGCCAAAATACAGTGCCTGAAGCCAGAAAATAGTCTTTTCATTTATAAAAAATAGGATATTTGGCCTGGCCCAGCCAGCATGGCTCCATAGTTGAGCGTCGACCTATGAACCAGGAGGTCATGGTTCGATTCCCAGTCAGGGCACATGCTGAGGTTGTGGGCTCGATTCCCAGTAGGGGATGTGCAGGAGGCAGTGATCAATGATTCTCACTCATCATTGATGTTTCATCTCTTTCTCTCTCTCCCTTCCTCTCAGAAATCAATAAAAATAGGTTTAAAAAGAAGAAATTAGATATTTGCTTTGGAGTCACTGTGGAGTGCAACATAATAAGCCCACATTAAACTAATATATTCTAAATATTTAAATTTTATGGTGAAATAATATGTATGTTTAAAATTGCCTCTATAGAAGTACCAGAGGCCCAGCACGTGAAATCACGCACTGTAGCCAGCCGCTCCCTGCAGCTTTGCCCACCTGCCCACCGCCCCACAGTGTGCGCAGTCCCATCCACCCGCCCTCATAAAATCCCTACCTGTTCATACTTGGTAAGTTCACCATGTACTTTGCTCCACAGAGAGAACAAAAAGTTTACAAGTGTCACATGATCTCACTCATGCGGAATCTAATGAACAAAAGAACTTGATGAACAAAATAGATCCAGAGGCACAGAAGCACAGGAGAGACTGAGGAATCTCAGAGGGAAGTCGGGATCTCAGGGGAGAGGTGGGAGGGAAAGATTAAATGGGGAACTTACTTGCATCTATGCATAGCCCCTGGTCACACACAGCAGTGCAGTGAAGGCTTGGGGGTGGTGTGGGGTGCAAAGAGCCACTGGGGAAAAAAGGGGCACATCTGTAATACTTTCAAAAATAAATTTTAAAAAAGGAGTTTAAAGGTCAAATGATAGAAGTAAAATGAAGTTCCATATAGAATGTAAGCTTATTTCCCCCATCACACTGCATTTTAGCTATTACTTATCTCAAGTCCTAAACACAAACCATGCTACATTGAGGAGTGTTTCAGCACAGTATTCCTGAGCTGCTTCGTAGGATCTCAGTGATGGAAGGAGAAAGAGAGTTGTTTAAAGACGTAAAACACTTCAGGGGCTGAAGAGAAACAAATATTGAACAATAGAAATAATGAGCATGAAATTGGGATACAAAATAATTGTCCTGTGTAGAAAAAAAAATTAGGGAAAAAGACTGAATATTTTAAAAATAGATTATTTAGAGATCTTAAATCATGGCTACAGTGTATCTGAGCTCTTCACCCTCCTCCCCAAATAAAGGATCAGATTGTAAACGCTAGTTAGCACGTTCCAAACCTTTCTTTGATATTTTTTACCCATGAAAAGAGGGAAAATCCCTAAGACTTTATGTGTCCACCTTCGAAACACAAAACAGGCACCAAAATAATAGAAACAAACCCAAACATAATGAACCCCGAGGAAAATATCACCCATATCGGAGTCCTGCAGTTAGGTCCGACAGGTACACATTGCCTTTGCTTCAAACACCCCCCTAAATCAAAACAATGGGCCGATGGTGCGGGGTAATTGTCTCTGATATGTCGCTGGAGTATTATTTATGGTTGTTTATAAAATATGCCGCCACCGTGGCAGGCTGCCTGCGAACTCACCGCTTTTTATGGAGTCCCTTATCCTTAGATACCCTCTGGTGCACACATTTCTAAAGAAGACGTGAAAGTATATTCAGCCGGGTCATTGTAAAACCACCCCTGACCTTCCGCAATGACATGACTAATCGAAAGCTAAATGTGTGACAGTTTCACAGGAAAGACACAGAGACAAGCACATACCAACATGCAGTTTCTGTAAGGTTTTATTTCTATTTTGTTGTTGCAGATCCTCTTACTCGGATTAAGGATACCCCCTACTCTTCCTAGTTTGCTGAGTTGTTTCCATATATATTTTTTAATCCAGTGCTTTTTTATGCATCTACCAAAATGGTTTCTGTCCGTAAAGCTGTTCATATAGTGAAATTTATTGCCTGATGTTCTTATGTTAAGAACCTGAAACAAAACCCATTTGGTCAAGGCACAATATTCATTTGTAACAGTTCACTTATAATTGTGACCTCTACATTTAAGGCACAGATAGCCTTGTACTGCTTTCTTGTAATGTAAAGTTTTGTTGCCAGTGTAATGGTCTCACAGAATGAGTTAGGAAGGTTCCTCATATTTCCCTTTCCCCACAGAGCCTGGGAAACTTCGGGTAATGCCCTCCTCCAGTGTTCGGGAGACATTATCAATGAGACCGTTTAGTAGTGGAGATTTCTTTAACAACCTGCTCTTCTACATACAGATTCAAATTTTAATAAAAATAAAATGTATCACCCATTATTTCTCTGTAAATGTGCCTATTTAATTGTCAAAATATATTGCTATAATTTCAAGATATCCTCTTATTGTTGAAAACACTGGGTGTGCCTTTCCCCGCTGGGTGCTGGGGACCTTATGCTATCTCAAAAGAAAGAATTTTCTAAGACTTTGCAGGAGAGGATGAGTGATTTTTATGTGCATGGAATTGCACCCCTGGGTTTCCAAAGTCCCATTCCAGTCATAGAGGAAGTACAGCTGGGTTTCAGTGCCCTGGCTCGATGTGAAGCCAGTGTCCAGAGCTTCTGTTCCATGTGGGAGCCGCTCCCCGTTCAGCATCAGGCTAGTTACTGTCCGTTAGCCCAGTGTGCATGTGTGTGTGTGTGTGTGGAGGGGGGGGCGGGTGTGGCAGAGGGGCCATAAAAATTGTTTCAGCATGTTTCAACAATGTCTTGCCCTTGTTCTTTAGGCATATTTTATATTAAAGTATTTGTCATTGCAAAATGTTCCTTTGTGATAAAAGGATGTCTGCTCTAATTTAGACTTTAAACTGTCTTATTAAAGTGCCACAGGAAACATCCTTAAGGCTGGGGCCGCGGTGAGTGCTCATCTTTGGAGCAGCGTTTTCAGTCATCCTCAGAAATGGTCTTTAGCACAGTTAATTCATGTCACTCATGGAATCAAAGAATAACAGTTATCATTATAAATATAGCAGTCTTAACACTGAACGCTATATTTTTATTTCATGAACTTGACTTCAGATGGTTACTTCAATTGCAAAGCTGACTGCACCTTTAAAAATATACCTGTAGGATCTACTATGTTCATAAAGGCATATGTGTCCATGCTTTTAATGCATTTTGAATAGGCTTTATTATGAAGATGTTTGTAGGGCGTAATTAGTTTTTCCCTTTCTAATATCACTTTATTCTGTTAGCAAAGAATGAGAGTATACATTTTAAAGCTATATGAATATTAACATCAGTTGTGCCAAGGGAGCTCTATGCTTTGGAATACCACCTACTTAACTTCTTTAAACAAATAATAATCCTGAATGTCTTGACTTAGAGTCAGAATCGAATGTGACATAAGTATGACCCAAAACACAATTTTTCTACAGAGCGGGGATCTCATGAGGACAGTGGAAAGTAGCTCCCGGCTTACAGAAATCTAGTTTTTCACTCAGGAATGTCTTTTAGGCTAATGTTTCCTTCCCTTTCTGGGTCAATTTAGCCCTGTCTATCTCAGAGGACTTCACATGGATTCATTGATTTCCCCAGAGCCCCTTGCACCCTGAAAGCTTGGTGCAATGACTGGCGATTGCAATTAGCACTGAACGGACTTTTTACTCGAGCTTTCTTCCACCCAGGTAGTCTTAAAAGCCTTTGTTTTTTTAAATATCAACTTAGTGAAGCAAAATTAAGATCAATATATTGGACAGTACTACTGATTGACATCATCTGGAAACAAAATTGAGAATCAAGTGTTTTAAAAGAGGTTATTCCTTTCGACAATTCACCTGAGCGTCTAGAGGAGACACTTTCATATTCAACACAAAATGACCTTTTAGAGAAAGGCACTCAGCATGCTGAGTGAGTGCCCCTTTTGTCAATGGGAATCAAGCAGCTGAATAATGCAATTGACCTGAAAAAATGACTGAGCTGACTAGAAATGCACTTCCCATGGAAAAGCAGCAAAGTTGATTTGAGAATCTAATATTAAGCACTTTTCAATCTATGAAATTTCAGCTTACATTGAAGATCAAACACTTTACACTTTAAGGCACATTTAGATCTGGGACAGGTGGTATTATGAGTTTATGTACATTGTATATAAGCAGTGAATAGGCATTATCTGAACAGTGAATGTTGTCATTAATTTTTAGAGCCAAATTTGATGACCTCATTCAGGCTGAAAAACTATTTTTAAGCCAATTCTTCCAAATGTCTGACCAGATCCTTGCTAATTTGTTTCCACCGTGTAGACATAGCCGCAGACCATTCCGATAACATCCATTAGCTCTTCCGTGTTTGCTTGTAGCTAGTAAGATGACACCAGGAAGTTGAATGATTTGTTTTGCACAATGTAAAAAATCATTCAGATATGTCAAGTAAGAGTACATATCAAATTAAAGTACTGATAATTTAGATTAAAAAAGGATCAGAGAGTAGTGCCAATCCTATTATTTCAAATATAGACTATGATTCAGTGGGGTTATATAAGCAGGGTCAATATCACCATCACACAGTTAATAAATGTTTCCTAGGTCAACTGTCAGGGCTCTTTTCCTCAGACTGTGGTGTTTATTCCACATAAATGCAGGCATTAAAGAATAAATTGATGTTAGAAAGACAACAGCAAATTAGGCACAGATGCATTGCAAAGACATTTTTATGATGAGAAGTTATCTGGGGGAAATAATCTTTGATATGGATGCATTGTTTGTACTGTGGTTGCATATAGTTAGAACCTAAAAATAATGATTGATATGTAGTGTATGTAGCCAGTAAACCATGTCATTATAAACATCACATTTGAGTGTGTAAGATTACATCTTGCTCAGTCATGATGGAGCTAGGAGAAAAGATAAGTAAGAATTCTTATTTCAATGGGTGACTTAAAACAATAAGGTAGAATGTTCTGAATACCAAAGGGCTCCTGGGTCAAATGAAACAATATGTAGTTTATAGATGTGGAGCCCCAGTGGCCAGCTGAGTGCCTAGGGATGTCTACATTTCCACCTGGCTTTACACGTGTATAATGAGGTGACAGGAAATTTAAAAAGGATGAACAATGTGACTGGGGAATGATTTGACATTACCTAAAAAACTTGTGGCAATGCCTGATGTCATCTGTGGATTCTTTTGTTTTTGTTTGTTTGTTTTTACTGTCTTTTCAATTGCACTGATTATTCTACTCCATTCACAGATTCCTTTGATACTAATGTCATGCTTTTACCAAATAGTTCAAGGTTGGAGGGTTGCAGAGAACCATGAGAAATTGGATACTAGCTCATTAAATCATTATATGTGGTAACTTGTTCTCAGGTAAATAATTTCCTTCAAAACTGTATGCTGAAAAGCTATTTGAATTAAAAAACTGCATGGTGTTTGTATTTTTTAAAAAGCTGTGTAATACAGCTATCATAACCTACATATACTTTTCAGAAAAAGACAATATAAATGAATAATTGAGCGAATAATTACCTAGATACCATTCCACAGAAATATTTAAATATAGAATATATCCAAAATTTCTTCTTTATCAATTGCTGACCTATATTTTGTTTTCAATCTGGAAGCATTCAATCCTACCCATTATCCTGTTATGACTAAATTTACATTATAGATCATTCTCCTCCCACTACACACCCCATAAACTAATTGACACTCTTCTACTCGCCATACACAGAAATTTGAAACAAGCACATTATCTATTATGATTTACTTTCAACGAGCCAAGAATATAATCAATGTGAGCTGTCATATTACATTTGGGAAGAAACCTCTGGTTTTGGTTTTATGTAAAAACTGGGGGCCTGATCACGAAATTCAGCAAGGGGCTTGGCCCCACCGCCGCGGCAGCTGCCTTTGTGCCGCCGCACTGCCTGGGGTCCCTGCCGCAGCGTCTGCCTTGGCTCCTGCTGCGGTGGCTTCGTTCAGAAGGTCGTCCGGAAGGACATCCAGTCTAATTAGCATATTATGTTTTTATTATTATAGATTGACACAGCTAAAGAATTGTCCTCCTTATACATTTAATCATTATATGCACATTTATTGTTAAGGGCTTCTTAAAAGCATTTGTCATGCTGAACCATTTCACGTTTGCATGCTGTTTTGCAAATGGGTCAGGAATCTAGTGGGGGCCTCTTAGCAAATTTGTACATTTCTGCTATTTCTCTCAGAAATATGAATGAGCTGGTTTTCCTCCATGTTAGCATTGCAGGAGTATGAAGAAATCAAATCAGTATTGATTTACAAAGATAATTAGAGAAGAATGTGCGAGGCGGCTTTCTAATCGAATTCTGTCAATCAATTCCAGGCCCAACTTTCTCGTTACGTGTTTGCTGAAGCCATGGGATGGAATTTGTCTGGTGACATTTCCGGGACAGTGACTTTGACTTCAAAGGAAATGTTTCAGGTTCATTTCATTACCTTAGAAAAGTAAAAGCAAATTTGTCTTATAAAAAGCAATTACTTCTTAGCTGACCAGTACACAATAGCAATATAAGAGAGAGTTCTCATTCCACTATTCAAATCCTGAACCAGCAAACTAGTGTTTGATTTTTCTTTAAGCCAATTTTACTGTGTTTGAATTGCAAAAGCATTTAATCTTCATAAAGTAGGTTATTATCACGGAGACCATATTATGTTGGGATGGCATACCAGTGAGGGACATCAGAGTGGTGTTTTTTTTTTTAAAATAATTTTCAATATTTATGACATTTGAAAAATGATATTTGGTAGAAAATATTCATGAAAATTATAAGAAATAAATAGAACATTGTAAATTGGGACATTGAATTACTTTTTATGTCTGCATTTGTGCTTATTTTTTATTGAAAATGATAGTTTATACATTTTTAAGTCATGAGTACAAAAAATGTTTCTCTTCTACTATAAGGACTATAATGAATAATATATGATAAAAACCTGACTGAATCACCGTCATATTGTTTTGGTTTATCTTCAATATTTTCTTTTATTTTAAAAAATTTTTTAAACTTATTTCAGAGGGAAAGGAAGAGGAATGAGAGAGAATCATTGATCAATTACCTCCTGCACACCCCCTACTGGGGATTGAGCCCACAATCAGGAAATGTGCCCTGACAGGGAACCCAGCCATGACCTCCTGGCTGATGGGTCGACACTCAACCACTGAGCCACCCCTGCTGGTCTATCTTCAATATTTTAAACTTGTTCTCTATAATGAAATTTAGTTCATATTTTTATAGAGGTATTTAAAAAATTTGTAATATGCCTCAATGTTTAAATACAGAGACAGATTTCAGGGGACCATTTGCTGGTGTAGATTGTTGTCCTACAGTGTGAAGTATAACAAACAGTTAGATAAATCATAAATATTGTACTAAAAGTACTGTAGAGTGGTAAAATCTAAAATTTGAAATTAAAAAAATATACCGGGCTTAGATTAAACAAGATGTTATTTTTTGGTTAACATAATCTAAACTTAATTTCCGAAATAAATCTCCAGTGTGAAAAATATGAAAAGGGAAAAAAAAGTATCAACAAAACAACTGAAATATAGCAGAAATTGACCTCGAAATTTCAATGACCTTTAAGGGTATGTCACTGGAATTAGCAATGATCACGGTATGGGAACAGATTTTAAACAATACGAAGTTACATCAGTATTCACCTATTTATATGTTTTGGAGGGTGTAAAAATGTTATCTTTTGCTAAAGGGTGCTAGAGCATTTTTAAATGTTATTTAAATACAAATTATGGTCCTTTTTACAGTTTGGTAGAAGAGGTGATTTATCTGTCACCTTTAAACAAAACACCTTCAGGACTGAAAACTAATAGGAAAGAAAGGGTTTATTAAAGTGCCTTATGCTGGCCCGAAAAAGAGCAGGGCCTGGGGTCTAAAGGTCTACACCACCAGCGGCAGGACTGAATGGAGCAGACAGACTTCTGCCGTCTTGGGGCAGAAGGGGCTCTTCGTACCCTGGTTTGGGGAAGAAAAATGGAAGTTTTCAAAGAATCTACATTGGCTGTAGAGAAGCAGGTGGGGAAAGGTGAAGGGGGCAGTTGGAGGATAGGTACCTAGTCCCTAAGGAAGAAACATTGCTGCTCCTTGTTTGGTTGTGGGCAATGGTCAGAAAGGTGATGCCAAAGCAGGATGCACTGGCACCTGGTGGGCAGCCTCCGGGATGTCCTTGCAGATTTCCAGCCTCCACTCAGGAATGTGAGCAGCCTGTTAGCCGCCGCCCACAGCTGTGCCCTGGGAACATCAGTTGTCTCTCCCCCTCTCTGGCCTGCAGTCACTCCATTTAAGACATCTCAGATTTTGTTTTCTTGCCATCCCTGTGTGTTAATAAATGATGTAAGTGTTCCATTCAGTGCTACTGCTCTTAGCGCCAGCAGTCGTGACTCAGGTTTTGTGTCGGTGGGACTGCCATTCATCTGTGTGCCTAGAATAAGGATCAATGAACCGTGCAGAGCTATAAGAGTCCACCATTACGTCAGCAGGTCTAGCAGGGCAATCTGGGATTTTATCTGTGTAAGAGCAGAAAAGAAAATCGCGGTGGAAAATGGCGTGAATGTCCTCATGTAAATAAATGTTAAGGAGCAAGAGGGGAAAAGCTGTGATGAAGTAAGTGTCTGTAGGAAAGAAGAGGATGTCAGTCCCCTAATGGTGCACAGTGAGGCCTGTGGGATAGAAGAGAATGGAAATAGTGAGGTGTCAGCAGAAAAGTGTGACCATACTGCTTGACTCACACCGAGACCTCCACGATCGATCAGGACTGATGGAAGAGGCACAGGCAACGGACGTGCTCAGGTGATGAAACGTTGTCAGTGGGGAGAAGAGACACTTACAAGTGGAATTCTAAATTAAAGGGAACATGGATCACGGTACATAGGAATGCAGTCACAAAATGAGAGTTTCCTTTCAGATACAGACTCTTTGTGAACTTGAGAAAAATAGAATCAATATTTGAGCTCACTTGATAATATTTGGTGAAATGAAAATAGTTATTTTCAGGTTTGAAAAAAAAAAGCAGAAATCAAATACTATGTTAAAATTAAGTGTAGAAGAGGAAACATAATTTTCCCTCTGCCCTCGTAGGTTCTTGGCTGAAACACCCCTGTAATGAAAAACAGATTAAAAGAAAAACGAACAGAAGTGTATTAACGTGTAAAATCCCTGTATACAAGGGAGATACCCAGGAAAAGTGAGTAACTCTGAAATGGCCCAAGGCAGTACCTGGAATACCACATACAGCTAAAGACAAAGAAGATGTGTGTGTGTGTGTGTGTAGGGGGGGAGGGAGGACAGTTAGGGGAGGTTTTTAGGCAAAGCACAGTGAGGGAGGGTATGGCTGTGAGTCAGGTTCAGGTCCTGCCTTCTCCATTGGTAAGTTGGTAAGAGCTCCTAGAGATTTAATCAACTCCCTCCACTCCCCCGCCCCATTTCCTGCTACAGCCAAGGAGCCACCCTTGCAAAGGGAGATTTCCCTTAAATGTCAATGCCTCTCACAAAAAGAAAACTTCTGTTTTGGTTTCCAGAGCTTCTCCTATGCCTACTGTTTAGTCTCGCCCTCCCACCCTCACCCCGCCTTCCCTCTGAGAGTCATCACATTGCTCCATGTTTCTGTGTCTCTGGGTCTATTTTGTTCATCAGTTTATTTTGATCAGGGGATGACACATATGAGTGAGATCATGTGACGCTTGTCTTTCTCTGCCTGGCTTATTTCGCTTAGCATAATACTCTCCAGGTCCCTCCATGCTGTCTCTAAGGGTAAGAGATTTTTCTTTTTTTTACTGCTGCATAGTATTAAATGCACACAGCTTTTTTATCCACTTACCTACTGATGGGCACTTAGGCTATTTCAAGATCTTAGCTACTGTAAATTGCACTGCTATGAACAGAAGGGTGCATGCATTTTTTCTGATTGGTGATCACTTGATAATATTTGGTGAAATGAAAATAGTTATTTTCAGGTTTGAAAAAAAAAAAGCAGAAATCAAATACTATGTTAAAATTAAGTGTAGAAGAGGAAACATAATTTTCCCTCTGCCCTCGTAGGTTCTTGGCTGAAACACCCCTGTAATGAAAAACAGATTAAAAGAAAAACGAACAGAAGTGTATTAACGTGTAAAATCCCTGTATACAAGGGAGATACCCAGGAAAAGTGAGTAACTTTGAAATGGCCCAAGGCAGTACCTGGAATACCACATACAGCTAAAGACAAAGAAGATATGTGTGTGTGTGTGTGTGTGTGTGTGTAGCGGGGGAGGGAGGACAGTTAGGGGAGGTTTTTAGGCAAAGCACAGTGAGGGAGGGTATGGCTGTGAGGCAGGTTCAGGTCCTGCCTTCTCCATTGGTAAGTTGGTAAGAGCTCCTAGAGATTTAATCAACCCCCTCCACTCCCCCGCCCCATTTCCTGCTACAGCCAAGGAGACACACTTGCAAAGGGAGATTTCCCTTAAATGTCAATGCCTCTCACAAAAAGAAAACTTCTGTTTTGGTTTCCAGAGCTTCTCCTATGCCTACTGTTTCTTAAAAAGAACCAGCTCAAGATAATCCTCTGACACAGGCATATTTGGGGTGGCGAAGGCTGCTCCCCTTCATAAGAAAATATATATGTGCTGCTCTGTGTCCTACACTATGTTTCCATTAAGACATCTTAAGTGTCATCTACACCCACTAGAGCTCTTTTGTTTGGAAAACTGGAGGGTTGGATAATAGAGATAAATTCCTAACAAATATCCCTCCTCTCTTCTTTTTAAAAAATACTCTCCTTATTGTGGAAAGTATTATATATGTCCTTTCCCCCCCACTGATGCCTTCTAGCCCACCCCTAACCCCCGCCCCCCTCAGACCTTCACCACCCTATTGCCTGTGTCCATGAGTTATGCATATATACATACAAGGTCTTTGGTTGATCTAGTCTCGCCCTCCCACCCTCACAC
>NW_006290034.1:3366284-3385488 GCF_000327345.1 Myotis davidii
ATCAGGGGATGACACATATGAGTGAGATCATGTGACGCTTGTCTTTCTCTGCCTGGCTTATTTCGCTTAGCATAATACTCTCCAGGTCCCTCCATGCTGTCTCTAAGGGTAAGAGATTTTTCTTTTTTTTACTGCTGCATAGTATTAAATGCACACAGCTTTTTTATCCACTTACCTACTGATGGGCACTTAGGCTATTTCAAGATCTTAGCTACTGTAAATTGCACTGCTATGAACAGAAGGGTGCATGCATTTTTTCTGATTGGTGTTTCCGGTTTCTGAGGATATATTCCTAGAAGTGGGAGAGTTTGTAAAAGATAATGTACTTCATGTGCATTGCATTGTCGTAGAGGCATTAGAAATGGTGTTTGTGAAATTGCAGCACTGATATCTTAAATAATAATTACTTCAGAGACATCTAATAGCTCTTATTTTCTTAGTGTTTCCCAGTAAATCAGTCAGCTTTCCCTGATTCAACTCCATCAAACGTACATTCTGAGCCCTGCATTACTCAGCATTTCCCCACGGAGTAGACTCCGCTGCTGGCAGGCCTTTCAGCCTAAGTCCCTCTTTGCTTACATACTTCGGAATCACATACCAAAAACCACTTTCTGTGGAAGCAGGCGGGTTAGAAACACGTCTCCCCTCCCTGACGGAGTTGCTTTTCCCTTCCTGGAGCTGTTCCACCTGCTGCCCTCTCTGTCCCAGTGGCTCTGCCTGTGAAACGCACACACAGGAAACAAGAGCAGGTGCTGCCTCGCTCTGGGCCTCCGTCAGCAGCCAGGGCTCTCGCCTCCGCCCACCACAGGGATCTACAGTATTGCAGTTCACTGTATTCATCTACCAGCTCCCAGTCAGATCAGTACCTCAAAGTCTTTCCTCAAGTCAGCAAGCTGGTTCCTGCATTTTTATTCCGTTGCCACCACGATTCACACATGTCCAAGTGCACCGTGATGAGTAACCAGAGCCGATGTCTTTGGAGATGAATGCCTTGCTTCTTTATTTTTGGCGGGACAGGCACACTTGCAGGAAGAAGTGTGACGCCATTCCAATGGACACTGCTTCACTTTTCCACACCCTGAGACCTTCCTACTAACACTGAGTAGAAAGCAGAGGAAATGAAAGTGGACAGACCATTCAGTTCCCATTGTCGTAGGAAACAATTCTTTAACTCAAGATTCCAGCGCAAAGGAGAGAAAACGCCACAAAAAAAATCACTAACTCTTACCAGACACAAACATTAAAGTTATGGAAATGTAGGAAAGTTGTCCCTCAGGGCTTTGTTGTTTTATCATGGAAAATGAAGTGCTGGAATATTGCAGCAATTAACAATGGCATACACTAGGAAGCTTATCATATATGGCAGTTTTATGATTTCTAAAATGATATATGTTTCAAATTTAAGATCTTCTATTCTAGAAATACACTGCGTTCCCTCTAATTGCAATCATTTTCAACAAAAAGAATATCTGATGAAGATTTGAAATAATCATTCAACTTAATTAACCAATCAGAAGTTCTAAAAATTTTCTCAACTTCGTGTGGGATTTACATTCATTAAAACCCGGAGTAAAAGGTTAGCATCTGAAAAGAGCATTTCAAGCCAGCATTATATTTAGAAACTAAATCCTTTCCAACAAAAGGAGAAGCTCAAATGATGCAGGAGATAGAAATCAAAACATAAAATGAATTATGATTTGCATGAAAATAATTTTAAGAGAAAATTTAGTGCACAGTCTGAAGGACCCATGGAAGAAGACAAACCAGTAACATTCAATATTATTTGTTTAAAGGCATACCATCACCGTTTCATGAGTCTTACTTTATTTTACTTTATCATTGTTATTATGGCCACCACCCATTGTTATTATGGCTATCAAACCAAACAGTTAGATTCATTTTGTATGGTAAAGCCAGGATATCTATTTCCTTGGTTATCTCCATCATTATTTTATTTGGCCAATGTATCTATTCTACTTCAGTTGTGAAATGTAGCCTCTGAGAGTCTCATTCAAGATTGTGTATCAGCTCTTTTGAAAATGAAGCAAACCTTTCTTTGGACCATTACAAACAACTTCCTACAGAACTTTTCTGAGGATGGGTCTAAAAAGGCATACCGGACCACAAACGCTAAGAGGAGAACGGCAACAGAAGAGACATATCCGTGTCCAAGAGACAGGCAGACAGCACTGATGTGACCAACTGGCCTCCGGAAGACATGGGAGAGGCCTGGGCAGTGGGCACCACCAGGTCTAACAGGAGCAGTCAGCAGCTAAGTGAGCAGCTCTCAGGAGGCGGTTGTAACTAACAGTAAGCGAACACGAGAATACAAACATGTGCAGAAATCAAGAAGATATCACCATAAAAATGACCACAAGGCAGGAAAGTTAGGATCGGGAACAAAGGCCTCAAGCTTTACCCCTCCCCTTTGCCATCCTGGCTGGAACATTGGGGGGCCCGCCTTTTGCTGACCACCTGGTCCCAAGCTTTCCCCTCCCCAGTTTCCTATAGTTAAGAAAACAAAAACCAGTCTCAACTAGATTTGGCAGCCATGTTGACCTTCAAGTGACCAACAGGGCCATTATAATATCATTATAATAAATTTACATTGTGGTTTTGGGCCCATTGCGTCCCCCACAATCCAAGACAGTCCTCTCCACCCCCTAGTCTCCTGCATTCAATAAAAACCTACCAGACCCCATAGTGGCATCTCATTCTCCTTCTCCCATTCTCCCTTCTTGAGTGTGTCCTTCTGCTTTAATACATTTACTGCGCCCTGCGTTTAAATAAACAAGGTATGCGGCCCACTGGCCAGGAGTTTGACATGCTTGAGTTGCTCCATCCCCAATAGGGTGCTTGTGGGAAGTGGCCAATGGATATTTCTCTCTCATTAATGTTTCTCTCTCTGTCACTCCCTCCTCCTTCCTCTCTCTCTCCAAAATCAATGAAGTCAGTTACAAAAATTAAATCTACACTGCAGGAGAAGCACACTTCCATCTCACAGAAGCTGATTTGGCCTTTCAGTGGGGAGCAAACTTTTAGCCAAAGTCAGGAATATCAGTCTAGTGGCTCAGCAGCAGTGGTTAGAAGAGTCTAAGATGCAGGTACGATGTACCCATTTGTATTTAACAGATTCACATGGCCATCCCCAGAGGGAGACAATGTGTGTTAAATCTGTGTGAGTGCCGGAAGGGACTGTACAAATGATCTACTCCAGTGTCCCCATTGAGTTATGGTGAGAAGGTAGTCCACTCCCATCTAAATAGCTCTCCAAAGGTTAAAGTTAAGTCAGAAACAGTAGGCTAGAAACAGACTGAGGACCCTCAGAGGGAATGAGGGCGGAAAGAGGAGGGAAGATATTAACCAAACAACTTGCATGCATATATGAATAACCCATGGACACAGACAATAGTGGGTGAAGACCTGGGGAGGGAAAAAGAGTGTGGGGGGGGAGAGGTTAATGGAGGGGAAAATCAGGGCATCTGTAATACTTTGAACAATAAAGATATTTTTTAAAAAAGAAAGAAACAGTAGGCTGGTACCCAGTCCTCTTGACTTGCCCCACCCCATATATCACAATGCCTTCTCTAACACATCGGCACTTCTTTTCCGAGCCTAAAAATGAAACTACACGTCACTGCGGTCTTGAATAAGGATATAATAAAACCAGCTTTGTTGAAAATTAATATTTTGGTGATTTTTCCAACTTTAGAATGTTTCAAATATAATGGATACCTATAAGCAACTCCTTTCCTGGCAGCTCAGATAAAAACTCTGTACAATATTACATTTATACCCTGCTGGTAGTGGAATAGACTTTGGCTTCAGTCTGCTGGCACCTTTGTAAAGCTTCAAAAGAACACTATCTCCTCTACTATGCCGTGAAATCCAAATAACAATTTCCTCTAGCCCCATTATTTTTCCTGTGGAGTTGCAGGAATTTAAAAGCATATTAACATGTTTCAACCCTTAGTAAATTGCTTCTGCTTCTTTTGGAACAAAACGGTAATGAACATGCACCGAGGCATCCAGGGGTGCTGCACTTAGAAGCTGAGGAAGATCTTAATTTATGATCGCCAAGTCTGCTGTTTTAGGACATCGTTAGTGGTCTGTAGAATCCAAAGCACAACCTGAGTATGTTTCACTTGGTGTATAAATGAGGGGCAGAGTTTGAATTTTATTACCAAAAGTAAAAAACTGGGCATCGAGTTCAACTTCAAGCTTGCTCTGGTTGATCTTACCTTTTTTCAAAATATGCTTTTTGAACTGTTAGAAAAAAGTCTATATTAGTAACAGAGGCAATTCCATAATGACTAAAATATGTAGTGGAATTGTGGCTGCATTCTGGAAATGTGGACTATCCTATGAATCACATCAAGGAGAAGTACCCAGGTGGAAAATTTATAAGAAGGGAAAGTAATCAAGAAGGCTGGTCACTTCATATTCCTTTTTTGTTGCATGTTTAAATCATAAAATATAATAGAATTTTGTCAAATGGTTTTTCTGAGTTTATTGTGTTTTATTTTCTATTGATATGGTGTATATATAATTAATTGATTTTAGTATATTAAACCAACTTTGTATTTGTGTAGTAAGTCTCACTTGATTATGGTGCCTAATTCTCTTTATATGTCGCTGGAAATTTTTTTTTTTGGTTTTTAAGTTATTTTGTTCCATTTGATGTTTGTTTGATTTGTTCCTCCAACTAAATGCTATGTTATATCTCATGTTTAAATTATGTCTCTTCCCTTTCTTCTTGTTCTCTTGTGGAATCCATGATTATATAATATACATTTACAAATATTACTTAAATAAAAGATTTAAGACATAATTTTAGAAGATTGTTTTGGTACAGTGAAAGAGAAAATTATATTGTAGAGGGAAATGTAGTTTTCTTACATTAAAAATAATGTCCCCAAATTGTGCTTGTTTTTTTAGACAAAATTATAATTTCCCCCAAAATGTATTTGTTTGAGAATCTTAATTATAGTACAGATCTTCCCAAATGTTTACTTACTTTCTTGGGAATATATGATGATCGCTCATATATCAGAAAATTCAGAGAGTCTCATGCTGCCTCTTACCTGAATTTCTCATTTTTAATAGTGTTCAGCGGAAGGCAATGTTTGAACAATGAATTTAATTAATTTATTTGCTCTTCATGTTATTTTTACCTTATTTTAATGTGCTCCTGGGGAACAGTATGGTCTTGTTAAGAAGCATAAGGCACGTTCATTCCATGGTTAATACAAAATATAATTTTTTATTTGGGCCACTCAGATTGATTACAAAGATCCTGAAATGGAATGCTTCACTTGTTATTAATGGCCAGGCCATGACATTTTACTCTTGTTGCAGTAGGAACTTCCCTGTCTTTATTTCTTTCTGAAAACTAAATTGCTTCATACCTCAGTGTCTTTGGGGCTGCTATTAAAAAATACTACACTGCGTAGCTTATAAACAACACACATTTATTTGCCATAGTTCTGGAGGCTGGAAGTCCAGTATCCAGGTGCCAGCATGGTTGGGTGATGGCCCTCTGCTAGGTGATGCTTCTTGTACCCTCACAGGGTGGAAAGATCAAGCTAAGTCTCTGAGGCCTCTCTTTAAAGGGCACTAATGCCATTCATGGAGGCTCCACCCTTGGGACCTAATCTCCCCAAATGCCACACCCCCTAGTATCATCACCTTGGGAATTAGGTTTTCAAAATAGAAATGTTGGAGGTTACAAACATTCAGATCCTAGCACCTGACATGAAACTCTCTCCTGTTTTCCTAAGTCTCTTTGAGGCCTAGAGTTCTGCACTTGATCCACAATGACAATAGCTGAGCCTCTATTACCTTCTTCTGTACATATCGCCACACCAACAGTCACATGCCTTCATTCCTTATTTTTCTTTCTGTTATTACAAGAGATACCTGGAATGGAGTTTCAGATAATGCCTATCTGAACAGCTTTCAGTGGCTTCTCTCACAACCTTGCAACTTCTGTCTGTTGACACATCTGTGTGTATGTAGAATGCACCTATCATGCTCCCACCACCTGCCTGTCATGCTTCCACCCCCTGCCTGTCATGCCCCAGTTGGGGTGTCATGTTATTGTCCCTCAAGTTTACCCCTCTGTAAATCTTGTGTCTGGCCATCATTAGCCGCATTCCCTTAAATAACCCATTCAACTGAAAATCAAGGAAGAAACCGCTCTCACATGCAGATAATTGATGTTGATTTTAATAATGAGTTCTGCAAAGGAAAACCTACCCTTGAATTCTAACTTAAAGGACAACTTTAATCTTTAATGGTGGTAATTGCTGGCTCAGTGTTTTAGAAAATGAGTTTTGTTAAGCACATATATTTAGCACTACCTACAATGCTGTCTGAAAATAAGTTGCAGTAAGATGCCATGTTCACCTATTGGATGGGCAAAGATCAAAAAAGGCTGATGAAATACAGTGATTGCAAAGATGTGAAAAAATGGTTACACGCATTTATATCTGCTAAGAAAGTAAATTATAAAAAGCTTTATACAATTAATCTGGCTATTACTGTTAACATTTCAAATGTATCTAAACCTTTTATTTCATAATTACAATTTGAAGCCTATTTCCACACAGAAATAAAAATAATGGTATGTAAAGGTACATGGGCCCTGGACAGGAGTGGCTCAGTTGGTTGGAGGGTGGTCCCAGACACCAAAAGTTTGCGGGTTCAGTTCCAAGTCAGGACACATACCTAGGTTGTGGGTTCCATCCCCAGTTGGGGTGCATATGGGAGGCAACTGATAGATGTTTCTCTCTCACATTGATGTTTCTCTCTCCCTTCCTCTCTCTAAAATCAATAAACATTGATTGGGCGAGGGTCTGAAAAAAAAGATACATGGGTAAGATGTTTATTGTAATGGTATTTGTTTTGGCAGAACAAAACAACACACACATTCTTAGCAACCTCGTGTCTGTCACAGTAAAAGAATAAGTATATTATGTTATATTCTTATTTTTATACATTGAACTACTGTTAAAAAGACTGAATTAGATCTGCGTGTATTATCTTAGAAAGAGATCTATGCTATATCAAATTGAAAATGTTGCAAAGTAATCACTCCAGTATTTTCTGTTTCCTTTAAAAAGGAAAATCACTGTCCCTAGTCTTACAGTTCTTTCATTCACTTTGTATTTCCGTGTAACTCTTGTTCATTTGTCTTAATACCGAAACTAAATGGATCAGCTTCTAACATTTTTTCTGCTCAGTCATAATTATAAAAGTACCTCCCTAAATATTAATGGAAACAGACTTTAAATCTTTATTTAAGACATTTATTTTTAAACTTTTAAATCTAAGATAAAAATAAGTGGTTTATAGATATAAAAAATTTTTGGCCTATATAAAAAAAAATAGAGAGAGAAAGGCAATTACCGTCCTTAGTTTAAGTTTTAAAAATTCTGCTCACTGGAAAGATGTCTCTCTGAATTTTAACCCGAGTGTGGTTAGAGTGCAACCAATTACTTCCCTCTAGGGCCAGGATACCACATGGAACCATCTAGAATCATGATCCCCCCTCCTTTTTATGAAATACATTTTTGTAACAATTCCATGGGTATGTAGATGAGAGAAATGTGGAACAATTGTAGAAATAGGTGAATTTGGGCCTTAACCGGTTTGGCTCAGTGGATAAAAAAAGACTAAAGGGTCTGGGTTCAATTCTGGTCAAGTGCAAGATGTTGGTTGCAGGCAGGCTCAATCCCTGGCCCTGGTCGGGGTGTGTGGAAGGCAGCCAATTGATGTGTTCCTCTCACATCAGTGTTTCTCACTCTGTCTCTCCCCCTCCCTTCTACTTTCCCTAAAAATCAGTGGGAAAATATCTCAGGTGAGGATTAACAGAAAAGAATAGGTGAATTTGGTGAATCAAACACATGGCCATTACTCCTATTTCAGGAACTTCTTGTCTAATTTGGAATATATTTCCCGAGAGTTAGCAACTTGGCCTCACACAGTCAGCTTCTCGAGTTGCTAGCTCAGATGCCAGCCTTGAGGAGGAGGGCAGCGTTCATGGGTCCTCTTGTTCCACGGTCAGGTGTTCAGTTCATCTCCATAGCAACACAGGAACTTTTCCTCCACTAGAGAATATGAAGTTTCCAAGCAGGGGTACAGGCGAGCTATAAAACTCTAGGTGCAAATTCTGCGATTCTCCTTTCAGAAATGTTTTCAGTCTCCATAGAGCACCCTGATCTGACACAGACATTTCAAGCAACATCTGATCCGCTCAAGGTCAGAACTGCTTGCACCACAACCTGAGGGGATGAAAAGACTTACTCTCCTCTAGGAATTTTTATAAAAAGCCCTAGAAGTCTTAGGAGGGAGATCAGTGCACACAGAGCGATATGTTTAGCCTGCAGTATTCAGTGGAGACCTCAGATACCGAGCCAGGATACGTCTAAGAGCAGCGAGTTCTCTTTTATTTCTTTCACTTCAGCCGACCTCCTGCCCTCCAAAGTTGAACTCATGGGATACGTCTTGTAATATTTACAACACCCCTTCCAAGCATCCAACAGGCCGAGATATTCCTGAGGCTTCTCGGTACTTGGTCCCCTTTGTTCCTTGGGTCACCTCATCGGAAGGCAAGTATGAGCGAGTCTGGGGCTAAGTGGCAGCAGAAGCACACAGTGATTGTGGGCCTCACGGGAGGAGTCACTCTGTTCTTGTCCCTTCCAGGATGACGTTGCTTCTATCAGCCTCCCTCTGACAATGTTGTTCTACTAATACTAATATTTCAGATTTCATAGTCACAAGTACACAGTTTGCATAATATAAAAGATACTCCATAAGTGTACATTCAAAGACAGAGAAGGCTATCACAAGTTCAGTGAGCAGGAGGAGCGTTCTAGCATTGGAATGGGTGAGCATGACCTAACATGCAAATTGTATGAGGGGAGAAGAAAGCTGTCCAATAAGCACTTTTGTCTTTCAATATCTTTTATTGAAACCCCAAATGAACTCTCCTAAGAACAACATAATTGTCTTCCAAATAGTTTGCCAATACAGAGACTGATACAGTATTTGGGTGCCTGCTTCTAGAGTGGATTTTATGAAGTAATTTATCTGAGCAAAAGATAAATATTTTTTATAGCACCAAGGTTATAACCTAAGGCTATAGAAAAATGATATGTTTTTCATACTCAGGGAATTGGTTAATTTCTCAAGCGAAAATTCCTTCCTAATATAAATATGAGAACAGTTTGTTAACTGAAAATTCAAACTATAGTTATAAGCAAACTGGAAGAGAAATTAAAAATGTTATATTTTTCTGAAAAATGAATTTGAACAATCACAATATGTACTTTCTAAAAATATAGGTTTCTCTTTATATTCAGTGCCACATTCATAATATATTTGTAAACCCAAGACATTTTAGATATTAGTATAATTTTGAAAGATGAAACTGAAGTAAAAACTCTCAAAGTCTACCTAAAGTAGTTAGAAAAATGTAATGTATTCAGTATTCTAGTATAGGCAAAATTCTGTATTTTGAAAATATTGTTCATGGTCATTTTTTAAAACTTTGTTTTATAACTTCATGTACATTTATACTTCTCTTAAACACCCCTTACTCTGGTATTTGCTATTAGGATATGAAGGTACATTTTGAGCTATAGTCTTCAAGTTTTGAGGCATTTGTCTAAGAGTCAACAACCAGTTTTGACTTAAAAAATATTTGTGGTTTTCTGAAATTTATAAGTTTTAATTGACAAGTGTTTTTCCTATTTGTAACAAATTGTTCCTGTTGTACACCTGCAGGCATAGTAACTTAGACCAAAACGATTCTTAAGGTTGGTAAAGGGGGGATCAATGGTGATGGAAGGAGACTTGACTTGGGGTAGTGAACACACAATACAATATACAGATGATGTGTTGTGGAATTATGCACCTGAAAGCTGTATCATATTTTTAACCAGGTCACTCCAATAATTTCAATAAGAAGGAAAAAAATCTTTCAGGCAAGCTTTGGGATTAGTAGCTGTTGTTTATTTTCCCTGGAGAGTCTAAATTTCCTCATGTGAACTTGGTGTGGTGGTGACATTGGCCTGTGGACTATGAGCCAATGTGAAGCACTCACTAGCCGCATCCGCAAATGTGCATGGAGAGGCCCGGACGCAGAGGAGTTCTGAGGGTAACCTGCCGTCTCGCTTTGGTTTCTAGAAACACAACTCTTGGTAGAGAGTGTCCTCTAAGTTGTTGAGTTAGTAATTATTTGCCCTCCAGTTGTTTGGTTTGGGTTTTTCTTTGTCTGAAATCGTCACTTGGGAGTGCGAAGATGAATGGACTAGCCAGATATGGAAACATAGCTAGGAAGCACTAGGGGCTTGTTGAGGACTAGAGCACTGGTGCATGAAATTAGTGCACGGGTAGTGTCCCTAGGCCTGGCCGGCGATCAGGGCCAATCTGTGGGGTGACCAGCAGGGCAATGTGGGGGGGGGGGATTTGGCACCTGCCTTGGCTGGACTGGGGCCTGCAGGCTGGGGGCAGCTCCTGCGTTGAGACCAATTGTTCCACCGGTCCTTCCAACATTTGGTTGATTTGCATGTTAGGCTTTTATTATATAGGATGACAGTAGTGGGTCTAATGAGACCCCAGTGAACAATTGAAGGGAAAGGGCAGGTAAATGCCATTGAGATATCTTGAGAATAAAGTGACCTAAATAGCCACACGTTTATTTCTGCTTGCAGACCCAGACCTGAGGTGGCTGCGCCAGGGTGGTGGGCAGCCCTTCTGTGTAAGTCCTACTTGCTTGCTGATGACTTTCATGGTGAGTCATTTCTAATCATCTCCAATAACCTCTTCTGTGAAGGGTTTAAAAAACAGAAAATAAGTCTCTGCATTCTTCAATTAAAGGAAAAGACACAATCCTACTCAGTAGGCTCTGCATCAGATAGCGTATCCGTAGCTTTCCATTCTGGTTTGGATAAAGTAACTTGCCCTCTTTGCCTGTCAGTGCTTGCGTAACCCATAAAATAACACATTTACCGCTTTGGGCAGGGGGGCATTTCACGCTGAAGGGAAAAGACTTGGCCTCTGCTTAGTAGTCCAGTCAGGAACCTGTGTGTGTGTTTTCATCTTCGCTTGGCATACATAACCCCGCCACTTTTCATTCTGCGGGCATTGCCTCTAACTCTGCCACCTCCCCGAGAATTCCTTTTCTATGTGTTATTTACATCCTTCAGATATTTGCAGGTCATTTTCATATTCTCTTCACCCGGCTATAAATATTATGCTGCTCTAATCTCCCCCCATCAGTCAGTCTTCCCTTCTCATTTTCCTGGGTTTTTTCCTGAATTTCTATGTATACGTGGTAGCGAGGCGCCTCAGAATGAACACAACGTAACAGCTGCAGTCTCACCAATGATAACATCAGTTTCCATTCTGCGTGTATGTTCGTTTTTTATTGACCATAATATTCATGGGTTTTGTTTCTTTTGTTGAATGTGTTATATCACTTTTCCTTATGAAATATTTTAATTAAGTCTTTTCTGTGTCATCATTTCTAATATCCATGGTTTAATTACAAGGGCACTCTCTAAAATCCATGATTTCATGTTCTGTTTGATGGCAATTTTTTTTTACTTTCCCTAGAAATTCTGTATTTTCAGCATCACAGTGTTCTACTCTTCATTTCCTCATTTAGATAATTTCTAAAAGTGTTAAATAAAAGAGAACTGAAATCTAATTATTGGAGGTAAGCTGCTTCCCTACAGGTAGACTCTGTAGTAGGTATTTAGCATTACTCTGATGGCCATATTTCATTCAGTATTTAAACCAGGAGGAAATGTTTATATTCTCACAAATGAGATCATTTGGGAGTAGCATTTAATAAAACATTTTTTTAAATACAAAATATGGTTCTGAGTGACCCATCATAGTGTGTGTCCCAGGGAAACAGAAAATGTTAACGCTCTTGAAAAATTTTATGTAGCTCCCTATTGGTGCTATGATTCTGTGTCTCCAACTCCTAAAATACCACCCACATCATAGTGTTAATGTTCTGTAATAAAGTACAACACTCGTTGTATGTTCCTGTGGAAACCTGAAAGGTAAGTTCCTAACTTTCTGTATAAAAATTTTCCTTATAAATTTAACGTAGTTTGAAACAGCTCAATTAACTTGATATCTCTCAGTGATGTAGTGTCACCTTATTCATAGGCACTGATAAATGTAAACTGATACATCACGGCACAAGGTAAAATACAGGAAGGGGAATCTAAAATTGCCCAGGAAATAAAGTACATTCAGGGTGATTAAAAAGGAGGTAGCTTCAGTGTTCCCATTCACTTAATTCGGGCCTTATGTTTTTAACATTTTTACCTGAAGTCATTCACTCCTATAGGCAAGTTTTATTGTTTATTTGTTTGTTGATTGTGAAAGAAACCTCTGTTCTTTTCAACCTTTTAAAATTGTTCAGGGCAATTAAGCCCTACAAAACCCAGAAACAAGGCCAGAATATGGAGTGCTCAATTTGCATATTCAAATTTGCAATTATGTGCCTGGTAATATGCAAATAAGCCAATTTTCTTTTGACTAAGAACTTTATGGTAGGAAATTGCCTACTTGTCCTTGCAGAAAAGCAGACACCAATAATCAGCCTTCCCCATAAATGGGTTTTGTTTTTTGAAAACTATGTATCTGTGAGACCCCAACTCTCTATATAAAACTGCAGTAGAAGAAAGAAAAGTATGGTGTTCTAAATATTTGATGATTTATACCTATCTATAATAATAAAAGCATAATATACTAATTAGACCGGACAGTCAAACGACCTTCCAGATGACCTTCTGGACAAAGCCAGGGCAGCGAGGGCCAGGCCCCTTGCACGAATTTCATGCATCGGGCTTCTAGAACAATATACTTGTGTACACATGCATATGCAAGCATATATGTGTATTTATATAAATGTGCATGTGTGTCTGTGTTTATGTATATACATTTCTATAATTTCTAGACAGCTCAAAATCTAACAAATCCTGAATAGTGTGTAGTCTACAGTTACAATGTGGTCATGATGTTGGCCTGGTATTGAATATTGTACAATACAGTACAATTCCTTCTAAATACATATTTTAAAGAATAAAGTTAATTTTCCATATAGATATCGTATTCTTTTCAATTACTATCAAGCACAATGTAAAGTTAACTTTGAAATGATTAGAAACCTAATTGTGTCTCTGAGTAACACGCACACAACATATAAAACTACAAAGCATACAAATATACAAACTACAACAAAAATGGATCAATTCTGATATTGTTTTAATGTTTTCCTACCCTAAGTTTAGATATAATGTTTACATTTTAAAATACCCATATTAGGTGCCTGGACCCATTGCAAAGTGTGTGTGAATGGCGATTTCCCCACACCAAGTCTCAATTCTTAGGCACCAATTGGATGTCCAAGAATTAAACTCATTTTAACTCAATTCTGACACTGTCCACCCAGAGATAAAAATCAGATTCCACAGGCCAAGGGCTCTGTCCCACAAGGCCATTCTCCGCTTCAGATGCCAATAGCATCTGTGTTTGTGACCCATTAGCTCCAAATTGGAGGTTCCCTCACCTCCTCCTTCAATTAATTTGTTCCAACTGCTCACAGAACTCAGGAACACCTGTTTACTCACTGGGTTAGTGGTTTGTGGCAAAGGATCTTAAAGAATACAAACCACAGCCACAGGAAGAGACCCGCAGGGCCAGGTCCCAAACAAAGGAGCCTGTGTCCTCAGGGAGCTTGGGACCTGCAGGATGGCACATGGAGGCCCTCTGGCTTTCCAGGCTTGAAGCTCTCTGAAGCCTGTCCTCAGGGTTAAGGAGGCTTCATTCCAGAGGCAGGATAGAGCCACTCACTAGCCACTGGTTCTTGATTCTGCCTCTCGCCCTGCCCTCTCTCCTTCCTGGAAGTGAGGGGATGGGTCTCCCATCATTAGCTGCTTCCCCAGCCCCCTCATTAACATACACCCCACTGTGGTGCAAGGGGGCTTATTATGATTAATGACACCCACTTTACCATGACCACTCTGAAGACTTCTCAGGAACCAAATTTGGAACAGAGACCAAATTCTTTGACAAAAGATGCTCCCACTAATTTTATCACTTCCAAAGCTCCAAGGGTTTGGGGAGCTGTGAGGCAGACACTGTGGAAGAACAAACATATCTGAGAAAAATATTTTGGTCATTGGAATGACCAAACGCTTGCACACAGACACACACACACACACACACACACACGCACACACACATATTGTATCTCTTATAAATCACAATATTACACATAGTACTTATTATCCAAGCACACCTTTTATATTCAATAATTTCATTTATCCTCCTCCTGGTCTGACCAATGTAGATTATACTGTACTACCCAGAATATCCTTAACTAAATATTTTCTTTGTGGGTTTTTTTTCTCACACAGTGAAAGAATTCTAGTTATTCTTTATTTAGTCGCAAGTAATGTCATAAGATGCGTATGACAGTATTGAAGCAATCCTGGGGCAGTCACGAAGGGGATGACATGTCACGGGTTTGACAGGGAATTAGAGAAAGACATCATACACAGAACCTGTGTGTGAGTATACAGGGTGGGGCAAAATAGGCTCACCATTGTTCTGATGGAAAATAACACAATGATGAACAAATAATCAGACAAGAATAAACCATTTCCCATTCTCACATTTGTAAGCCGACTTTTGCCCCACCCTGTACATTAAAAAATACAGAGCTTTTGAGGACTGCTTTTCTGAATCATTTAACAGAGACATCCTTCCTAACGTGTCATTACATAGGCCCCCATTCCATAGGACAGACACCAGCCCAGTGCTTTGGTGGGGGAAGCGCCCTTTCTGATCCTCCTACCAGCTACAGTGGGGCCTTGACTTATGAGTGCCCTGACTAACGAGTTTTTTGAGATACCAGCTGTCTCTCTGCCAATTTTTTGCATTGAGTTGACAGAGTAATTTGAGTTAACAAGCTCCTTAATGAGCTCCGTCTCTGAACGAATTAAACCCGTAAGTCAAGGCCCCACTGTATTTACAAAGGCAGCCTTAAGCTTTCCCTCAGAGCTTTCAAACAGGAAACATTTTAAATACCCTGTAAAACTTCTAGTGGACAAAGTTTTCGGATGTATTGAGTTATTTCTGTAAAAGAGGCTTTGCTTATAGGTGCATGTGCGTGGGATCTCTTCAGAATGTTAGGTCATTCACATGGCCTGTGTGCAGGGGGAGGGGGAGGCACGCACTGCTAAATGTCTTTGGGCAGTTGGCTAAATCCTCGGTAAAGAAAACGGTGGCTCTGCATGGAAGGTGCACCACGCATACGTCCTTCTTTCTCTGCAAAGACTCTGCTTGTTGTAAATGAGATCCCACGTCCACGCTGACCTGTGGTTCAGGATGGCAGCTGCAAATACGTGACCCGTGGACGCCTCTGTAGAAGGAGGAGGAAAAAAGCAGACGCTGTAAATTTTTTTTAGGCCCCTTTCAAAGAAGAGATGAGGCCCCATGGGAAGGCAAGTCACTAGACAATTAATAAACATTACTTTTCCTCTCCCCGCTTTACTTTTATTGCCTCATCCTTTCTAGTTTTATGGGTTTGTTCTCGCCGCCCTAATCTTTCCCTCCAGTAATTTCGTGTTGATTTAAAATCAGCTTTCCCGGGGCGTTTTCAGCCTGGGGAGTTCATGAACAGTGTGCTCACCTGGCATTTTTCCTGGGCCCTTCACAGCGATCCTTAAGCGTTAAACACAGTAGGTGGTAAAATTGAAGCATGTTAATAGAAAAATGAAGAAAAGGACTTGTCTTAGGATATCAAGAAGATGAAGCAATGGCAAGCGTGTTCTAGACCATCTAGGTTTGTTTTTTTTAAAAAATATGGTTTTATTGATTTCAGAGTGTTCTAGACCATCTAGGTTTGTTGTTTTTTTTTTTAAATATGGTTTTATTGATTTCAGAGAGGAAGGGAGAGGGAGAGATAGAAACATCAATGATGAGAGAGAATTATTGATCAGCTGCCTCCTGCACACCCCAGTCGGGGGATCGAGCCTGCAGCCCAGGCATGTGCCCTGATCAGGAATTGAACCGTGACCTCCTGGTTCATAGGTCAATGTTCAACCCCTGGGCCACGCTGGCCGGGCAGACCATGTAGGTTTTATCTTTGGCTTGTCAGGCTGCTCCCACAGCTCCTTAAAGACACTGGGTGACAGCTCTCCTCCAAGGTCAGGTTATTCTGTTCGTGAAAGGGAAAAGCATGAAAGAGATTTACTGGGCAGCACGTGCATCTCTGCATTTCATCGCCCTTCAATATAAATGCCTAGGAGATGCTTGAAACCGTGTTTAAAAAGGAGTCCTAATGAATTATAAATGATGATAAATCTGACTTGATTTCTAAGTGATGGGTGTTTTATATATTTAATATTTCTACTATGTAGGCTGCCTTTTGTTACCTAGTTCTTTTAAGTTCTGATATCTGATTGATTATGCAGAACAGGTGTTTAGGGGCATCAATTAAAACAACAAAAATATGAGAATAAAATATAAATGTAGAACAGTCGTTTATTGCATAAACACTGAATACTTAGGTATAGAAACATACATAAATATATACTCTCTACTTGGATTTTCTCTCTCATATAAAAGCATTAATTCTTGAACCAAGGACCTATTTAATTTTGATAACTACAGGTTATTATTTTTCTTACCTAAGGAAGACCCAGCTTTTGCAATAAAAGTCCAAAATTGTTATATGAGAAAACTATACAGATCTTTATGACTTGTTAACTTGGGTATCTTAGTTGCATGACCAACGATCATAAGTATTGTATGACTTTATGGAATTTATATTATTTTCAAAGGACTTTTCCTCTTTTGCCTTTATTGCACCCCAAGTCAATCTGTTACTGATACTTGTTCCCTAACATGTTATTATGGCAATATTGTCAGAATATTAGCTGCATTGTTTGATATTAGGATGTTATAAAAGTATATTCCACAAAAGTATTAATAAAATTTAAGTTTTTTTATCAAATAAAAGTATAATTAAATGTTTTAATCCTATCTAGTCAAAACAATGTTAATTAACAAATTCAGAGCATTATATATTCATCATAATAGCCTATTCTCATTTTTGATCATTTGTAATACTGTCTATATCCACACATTGTCTATAAAGTATATCCCTAGAATTAAATGCATTATTGGGCTTCTATCAATGAAAAAACAATTTTTTAGAATATTTTATATTGCTGTTCACATGTGGGTTTATTTTCAAAAAGTGTTGATTAGTCTTTCAGAAAATAAATTAGCCTCTTCAGATATTAGAAGGATACACTAGTAATTCATATAATAAATTGAAGATGTGAAAACATGTAGTTAACATTTATGAATAAAAAGTAATTACATAGTTACATTAATTGATCACTCAAAGGGCATAGTTTACATTGTAGTTCACTCTTGGTGTTGTATAGTCTATAGTCTATGGGTTTGGACAAATGTATAATGACATGTATTCATCATTATGGTGTCACCCAGAGTATTCTCACTGCCTGAAAGTCCTCTGGGCTCCCATCTGTTCATCTCTCCCCCTCCCATCTCCTGGCAACCGCTGATCTTGTCACTGTCTCCATAGTTTTGCCTTTTCCGGAATGTCACAGAATTGGAAACATATATAGCATGGAGCCTTTTCAGATTGGCTTCTTTCACTTAGTGATATACATTTCAGGTTCCTCCTGTTTGTTTGTTTTTGGCTTATAGCTTTTTTTTCCTTTGTGCTGGATAACATTGAAACATTTTTAAATGACTAGGCTCTCGGAATGGAAGCCAAGTGTAAAAGTGTCCATTAAAAAGGTCACATGAAGGGCATGTTTTTTCAAGCAAGGTTGCAGTGTTCTTGAGCAAAATCTGCTAGCTGGGAGCTACATCCGCTTTTGTTCAGCATACAGTCTTCTCATCCAGCCGTTTTCCTCTGAACTCCCATTTACAACACACCGCAAACTATTCCATCTGTGTTTGTGATTGAGCTTCAGTGTGCAGTGAAGCAGTGTCACTTGACCCCAACCCCAGCGGCCATTCCTTCAGAATTGTGCGTTTCTTCATTCAGAATTGCAGGCCTATAGTAACCTGGAAGTCCTTTGTAAAGGACAAACAGTCATTTTTAAATGAACCAATTCAAATGTGTGAAAATATAGAATCACCTAAACTGCTTTTCAGAAACATGCAGCGTTTATCCAAACCAAAATCTAATGAATGCCATTTGATACGATCATCAAGTGATATGTGGAAAAACTATGAATGCTAAATATTAATGAGATTTCCATTCTAAAGTTTTCGTATTTATTTTATTAGACAATCACATTAATGACTATTTTTCCATTTACAAATAAGGCAAAGTAGTATTTGGATGCAAAATATAAAGATTTCTGAAAAGATATTTTAGAAGAACATAGGATATTACTGAAATAGGGAAAAGGATAGGACTGGGCACTTTAGAGAAAACCTAAATGTAAATAAACAATAAATATACGCTTCATTTACTAGGTATGGATTAAACACAAATTGAAGGAATCACCATTTTATGCCCTTTAGATTGGCAGACATTTTTCTAAGTCTCAGTGTGAGGAATCGCAGGGGCTGTGGAGAATGGGAGCTCACACAGCTAGGGGTGGTATGTTTACTTCCAAGCATTTTGAAAAGCAGCTTTGCAATGTCCGAGCAGATCTGCTAGGAAGACCAGAGGTGGTTAGCTTCATCCACATCACCGACCAGCTCTCCTCCCGCAGACAACGGTGAAGAACTATGTATTGGATCCTCAACTAACAGAACACGTAGCCCTGCCACATGTCCAGGACACAGAGCTGCTCTCTGTCTAGAACAGAAACTCTGGGATGTGTGCTCTTACATAGGTGGATTAGAGAAAACTTGTAGGTGTATCTGTCGTCTGCTCAATTAGAATTTATAAGCGATAAAATTATCCAGTAACTGCAAAATTAATCTTCGCATAATAAAATAATCAGCTACCTCTCTATCAAATTTTAATCAAGTTCCTTTTTTATATCACTAAAATAACAACTTAGTATACATATATTAATAGATCCAAATAACAAATTGTTATTAAACACAAAATATAATTAAAGATTGTGCCAGGGAGAAATATTATAAACATAGGATGATATGATTCTTTCCC